>NW_027210919.1:60000-107500 GCF_029030835.1 Brachyistius frenatus
GCCCTCGGTCTCTGAGGAGGGAGCGAAGCGCTCGCAGCACGCTGGCCTTCGTCTCCACGCCGCTGAAACACAAGTCAGGAGGCAGGACCTGTCAATCAACGTTATGAAACGAAATGATTTATCTTCAGGGAACTCGGAACCTTCAGTTCCTCCAGCAGAGGAACCAGGAACCAGGAACCAGGAACCAGAGTCCACGTTAGGACTCCCTGCTCGGGGGGTCGTTCTCTCTCAAGCTTCAGGGAAGTTTGTGGGCGGAGCTTCCAGCATTTTACAAACAATTAAAACAACAACAACAACAACAACAACGTGCAGCTGCAAATGTACTCCGTTTGTTTCGTTGTACTTTCGGAGCTGCAGAAGAAATCAGCTGTTGATGCGTCTGCGCACGAATATTTTATCCGACGGCGGAAACACCGCTGAGGATTTTTGGATTAATCTAAAAAAACAAAAAACAAACCTGACGCCTTAAAATGTTTTCAAAAAAGAACATTTAGGCATTTTTTTCTAAAATGAGTTTAAACCGTCATCGACGTGAACAAACCGACGGACGGCGGACCGAGGAGGTTCGTACCTGCTGCACAGCTGGAACACCGTCTCCGGACGTCCCTCCACCTCCGACCGGCTGTGGACGAGCTCCCAGACACACGCGTCCGCCGAGCCTGAAAAAACAAGCAGCACCGACGGTCAGCTCGGCCCGTCGCAGCGCCCCCTGCTGGAGCGACGAGCGCCTCCTTGACCGCTCACTGACCTGTGACGGTGGCCGGTCGCACCTGAACCGCCGACACCGGGATCAACCAGCGGAACCTGAAGGGGTCCAGATCAGCTGGGCGGGAGCCGGGCTGTCCGACGGGAAACACAGTCGTAAAAAAATACGTACCGTGTATGTACGGAAGCCCGGACAGTTTTATATTTATCTTTATTTTATTTATGTTTGACTTTATACTCTATTTCCTTAATTTTGGACTGAAAAGTAACTCAAATTCTTTGACTTCCCATGAATCTTATATTTTTAATCATGTATTTTTTTCCTCATATTGACACTAATGGGCTTCCGTAGGATTTGTGATTATTGTAAAATCTAAAGTAAGCAAAGCAGTGGGTTCCTTTTACAAAACATGTTTTTATTTTGGCACTAATGGGCTTCCGTAGCCGCGGCTCCGAAGCGTGGACTCACCATCCTCTTCTTCAGTTTGCCGTTCTCCCGGTAGACCAGGATGACGGCTCGTTTGAACACTGAGGACGAAACGGCAGCCGAGTTAAAAGTTGAACTCGTCATTCTTTACGTGAACTTTTCTTTCCGACAGGTGAAGCAGGTGAAGGAGGTGAAGCAGGTGAAGGAGGTGAAGGAGGTGAAGCAGATGAAGGAGGTGAAGGAGGTGAAGGAGGTGAAGCAGATGAAGCGAGGCGAGAGTTTCTCCACCCACCGAACAGCGTGAGCTCCGGCTCCTTCCTCAGCCGGCCCAGACAGGGAAGAGGGTTCAACCACACCACCGACGAATGGACCAGGAACTCCCCCATCGAGATCTCCGTCACCTGGAGGAGGGGCAGGAGGCACCGTTGGAAACCCCCCAGTCACTGAGTGTGTGTGAGTGTGAGTGTGTGTGTGTGTGTGTGAGTGAGTGAGTGTGTGTGTGTGTGTGTGTGTGTGTGTGTGTGTGTGTGTGTGTGTGTGTGTGTGTGTGTGTGTGTGTGTGTGTGAGTGTGTGAGTGAGTGTGAGTGTGAGTGTGTGTGTTTGTGTGTGAGTGAGTGAGTGTGTGTGTGTGTGTGTGTGTGTGTGTGTGTGTGTGTGTGTGTGTGTGTGTGTGTGTGTGTGTGTGAGTGAGTGAGTGTGTGTGTGTGTGTGTGTGTGTGTGTGTGTGTGTGTGTGTGTGTGTGTGAGTGTGTGTGTGTGTGTGTGTGTGTGTGTGTGTGTGTGAGTGAGTGAGTGAGTGAGTGTGTGAGTGAGTGAGTGAGTGAGTGTGTGTGTGTGTGTGTGTGTGTGTGTGTGTGTGTGTGTGTGTGTGAGTGTGTGAGTGAGTGAGTGAGTGTGTGTGTGTGTGTGTGTGTGTGTGTGTGTGTGTGTGTGTGTGTGTGAGTGTGTGAGTGTGTGAGTGAGTGAGTGTGTGTGTGTGTGTGTGAGTGTGAGTGTGTGAGTGAGTGAGTGAGTGTGTGTGTGTGTGTGTGTGTGTGTGTGTGTGTGTGTGTGTGTGTGTGTGTACCTGTTTGTCTCGTCCACTCTGCTCTGCTGCCAGCTGATCGAACACGCAGCCGTAATCCTCGTAGATCTTCTGCATCTCGTTGATGTGAGTCGCCACCTTCTCCATCGCTCTCAGAGCCTCTGAGTGGACAACAGAGGACACGAGGTTAGTGCCCCCTGCAGGCTGCAGGCTGCACTGCAGCAGTACTGAACCTGTTAGGTGTGTGTGTGTGTGTGTGTGTGTGTGTGTGTGTGTGTGTGTGTGTGTGTGTGTGTGTGTGTTACCTGTCAGGTGTGTGTGTTCGGGGCTCTCGGGGTCGGTCAGGGACACCAGCTCTCGGAGCAGCAGCGGATACTTCAGGACTCTCTGAACAGGTTTGATCAGGTACGACTCCAGAGACGACGAGTGCTGATTGGTCGGATTCCTCGTCTCCAGGAAGTGCTTGAAGGCTCCGTCTGTTTTCGCTGCGTCGGACGTGAAGGTTTAAAGTTCAGATCAGATTCAGATTATGGACGGATACGGAGTTTAAATTGATGGGTCGTCACCTCTCTCCAGAACCTTCTGGACTTTGATGTGGTTGGCGCAGAAGCCGCTGTAGAGCTTGAAGTGGTCGGCGTAGTAAAGGAAAGATCCGCCGAGCGAGAAGAGGAGCATCTGAGAAACATAAACACAACATACAAAAACAATGAAATCAAAAGAAACTCATTATTAAATAAGAATTCATAAAAACAATAATACTGTTTATGACACTTTTCATACACAAAAAGCAGCTAAAATTATTTTGTAATTTAAAAAACAGTTAATTCAGAAAAAGGAAACATTTTAAATAATAAACAACTAAACATAAAATGTAAATAAATGACATTAATTGGAGAAAAGTACAATTAATAAATACATGTAAAAATGAAATGGAAAACAAAAAATACTGAATGAAATAAGACTTCTTTTTTTTATTTAAAAGAATGAATAATTAAATAAACAATTAGATTAAAAAGATGAACGTTGCAGAGGGGCTGATGGATAAATCAAAAAGAGGGATGTCCACCTTGAACTGTTCGGGGGTTTCCAGGCTGCTGAAGTTCGGACAGGCGGCGATTCTCTCCTCCAGCGTCTGAAGGAAAACCCGCTGGAAGTCCAACATCTCCGGCAGGCTGCCGAACAGCGCCTCCATCTGGAGGAGAGACGCCACCACGTCACACGCAAACAAACACAAGCCCACGTCCGAGCGCTTCCCGCTCTCGCTGGTTTTTACCTCGTCTTTGCTGAGGAAGGTTTCCCGCTGCAGCGGCGACAGGTAGATGTCCAACAGGCGGACGAGATCCTGACGACAGAAAGAAAGAAATTCAGACGTGGAAACGAGAGCTCGAAGAAAATCACGTAAAAAAAAAGACGTTTCTGTTCGAGAAACAACGAATGAAAAACAAAGAAATAATAAAACAATAAAACGCTTTTATTTGATCCTTTTAGTTGCAGTATTTGCAGTATTTGCGGTATTTACGGTACTTGCAGTACTGCAGTATTCTGACCTTGACGTAGGACTTCTCGGTGTCCACCAGCTCCTGGATGACTTTACGCAGACGCTGACACACACTCAGGTGGGCGGAGCTTGTCGGCTGCGGGCCGACCTCTCTGCCGTACGGGTTTTTGGGGACGTCGGCGTCCGCCGCTCGGCCTGTTGGGAAGGTCTGGTACAGCGGGAAGACCCGGTCCACGCTCTGAGAGGACAAACAGAGAGGTGGAGGGTCAGTGTATCATTACGTTGACCTCAGGTGACCTCGGCTGACCTCGGCTGACCTCAGGTGACCTCAGCTGACCGATCACTGCGTAACCACGACACCGGCGTGTTTTGCAGAAAAAAGATTGCCAACATTTTTTTACGTGCCGTGACGACACGCGAGACAAAGATGGCAGCCAGAAAGACACGCCTCCAACGCGCTCCCTGTGGCGCCCCCTTCAGGACTCCACTGGTAAAGAGGCCGGTTTTAGTTCCAGAGATTCTCAAAAGCTGAGCTGCTGAGTCGGGAGTTAATCTGTGCACTTGATGTTTGGAGGTGAGATCAGAGACGGATTAAAGCCACGTCGAGGCCAAACAAGTCAGGCGTGAACCCGCTGAACCCGACGGAGAAACAGGAAGCAGCAGCGACCGGTTCGACCCCGACGGAGAACGAACGGGCCGCCTCATTGGTCATCGTAATCTGCGCTGTCAGACGCTGATAAATCGCTGACGGGGCGATAAATCCAGATCGCTTCTAATAACCGACGACGACTTAAACTTTTAACTTTGACTAGATTGTTTTTAAAAGAGAGAAACGTGAACTCAGGAGGAAGTGGGGGTATCCATGGTTACGGCTGCGTGCAGCACAAGTGGTTTGAGGTCCAAACGCGCTTCAACAGAGTCTCTACTTTTGGATTTTAATGTCGAAATGCAAAAATAAAATATAATAAAAATCTCCCTCCTCTTAATTAATTCGGTTGCTTCAGACTGAACTCGGAGACTTTTTTCAAAACCTCTCGAGTAATTTTTTACTTTTAATTTGAAACCATCAGATTTCACGAGTCAGCAGGATATTTTATAGGTTTTTATGTCCTGCCGACAGATGTGACTATCCGGGTCCGATCAGACGGTCCTGATCCAAACAACCTGGAGTGTCTCCTCCTGTGATGAAGGAGCAGCCCCCCCCCCTCCCCGCCCCCCAGCGTCTTTACCAGCAGGACGAGGCTGTCGGCGGGCCTCCAGCAGCGCAGGCAGCGCGCCGCCTCGTCCACCAGCCGCTCCACCAGCCGCTCCACCAGCCCGACCACAGGCAACGCCTCCCTTCCCTCCTCCCCTCCCTCCTCCTCTTCCTCCTCCTCCTCCTCCAGGGTCTCCTCGTCCTCGTCCAGCGGCAGCACCCAGCACAGAGCGCCCATGCCAACGGAGCAGGAGGTCAGGGTCAGAGGTCGCCTCCGGGACCGGCCAGAGGGGGACAAGCTGCTCCCAAACAACATCTATGATTCTGTACGAGCGGACGCCATTAATCCCTCCGACTTCACACACACTTCTGACCGAGTAAGCCCGGATTATCAGGCTGATCGTGGGTCATGTGACACACGCCGGGTCACACAAGAGGATTGTGGGAAAGGATTTCTTCAGGTAAAGTTCGAGGCGGTTCAGTAGACGTGGGACTCCTAACGGCCGACCTCTTCTTCCTGCCAAACCACACCTTCAGAATAAAAGCCTCATCTATATTTTCAAGTGATGGAACAGCTGCTTTCACCTGAACATGAGTTCAGCGGAGACTCTCGGCCCGACCAATCAGAGCCCACCGTCTTTCGTGACCTGTGTGATGTCATCACGGGGGAGGAGCCAGGGACCGACTTCCTGAAACCAGAGTGTAAAACGAGCGATGTGTTGTGTCTGATACTGTCCGTCTCGTGTGTCCTTTGGCCTGTCTTTACTGTCGCCATGGCTACAGCCTCTGACCTCCTATTGGTCAGTGTCGCGGACACGTGGTGGAAGTCGTCACACGAGGAGAGAAGGAGAAAACGCAGTGTGGGCGGAGCCGATGGCGATCTCAGAATCAGTAAAGTGGTGACGCCCCTCGACTGTCGGCATGGTGATTGTTTCCATCGGGTAAATCCAGATGTTCTACTTATATCCTTGTTTCTCTGGTTGCGCCCTCTAGTGGAGTCCTCCAGTAACACGAGGAGAGCGCCAACGTTCAAACGGTTGTCGATGACAACGAATAAAAGTGCGACAGGAAAAGAGTGAAAGGAGTAAATCAAACATGGAGGACATTCTAGTATCAAAGTGTTTAGACGTCACAGGAGGAGAAGGAGGAGGAGGAGGAAGAGGAGGAGGTGTCTGTGTTTTCTAAATGACTGAACTTCACCTGCTCGCCGTCCTCAGACGTCTTCGTGTCGTCGGTCGGCGGCGGGACGCCGGCTGGATCGGCGACGAGCGATGAAGCTGCGAGATCGACAGGATTTCAATATGAACCTCGTTAGAATCGACACGAAGAAGCAGGAAACATCCGGTGAAGGACGGATGAAGCTACCTGTGGACCAGGTCTGGAGGTGGAGGTGGACCGGGGGGGCGGCGCCGGGCTCCTCGGGTTCGGCCGACTCGTCTCTCCTCAGCAGCAGCTGCAGCTTCTGGTGTCCGAAGAGACTCTGCAGGAGGTCCAAGTCCAGTCCGGACACGGCGGCGCCGTTCACAGCCAGCACCTCGTCGCCGGCCCTGAGGCCTGATGGGAAACAACCGCAGGGGGTCAGAGGTCAGAGACGAGGAAGAGTCTGTTCTCCGTCTCTGTAGGACATCGAGCGTTTTACCGTCTCGGGCCGACGGTCCCAGCGGGACGACCTCGCTCACGAACACGTGGCTTTTTCCCGCTCCGTCGACGTGACCCGTCACCGCGAAACCTGCAGCGTCACAGGTCGGGCGTAGAGAGGTGAGCAGACCGATCATTCTCACAAATAAGATCGAAAATCACCTTTCCAAACGTAAAATCTAGTCGCTCCACTTCCTGTGCGTTTGATTGTGACGTGTTTTTCTCACCGAAGTCGTTCTCCGCGTCGGGGCGACAGATGTGCAGAGTGAAAACATCTGGAGCTGCGATCGGATGCTCTTCACACAGCTGGAAGCAGACGACAACGAGATTTGATTGAAATCTGAATCGGGACAATAAACTTGACGAGACTTTGACTTTGTCAGCAGGTTTTTAAGAGAGAAACATGACGTCACTCACAAAAACAACAACAACAACAGAACAATCAATTAAATATTCCTTTACATGATTTGCAAATCATTGCGTTCTGGTTTTATTTACATTTTACACGACTTCACCACTTTTTTGAACAGTGGAGGGTCTAAAATTATAAAATAACAAAAACAAAGAAAGACCGAAAAAAAAACCCCGAAACAAATACGAAACCAAACAAATAAAATACAAATTAAAAACGTTCACAGATGAAAACAAAAGAATATCTGCCTTTGACAAACTAAAAAAAAATTTCTTTGGATAATTTTACTCTTTCAAACTGTTTGAATTATTAAAAAATGAAAAAATGAAATGTAGAATAATAGAAAAAATATAAATAAATATTGATTTTATGACCGATATTGTTGACATTTTGTAGTAATACATCAGAAACTTGTCACATTTAATTTAACAACAGATTTCTGTTCCCTTACGGTTTTTCATGTCAACACGTCTTCTGGTTTGTAATAATCTGGAAATGAGCAGTTTGTTTTATTTTCTCCTTTTAACCACAATTGATCATTAAATGTATTAAAATAAAAATAAAAAAAATATATGAGAGTTTTAATGACAAAACTAAGATATTACTCCTCAGTCCTGATCAGGCTGTGATTCTGCAGGAATAAATTAATGATGTAAACATGCAGGCAAATCAAAGTGAACACACCTGCAGATCTGCAGCTCGGCCAGCAGAGGGCGCCACCTCCATCTGTTTGGACACGTAGTCCAGGGTCTGCAGGAGGAAACACATAAAGATGAGTCATTACGCTTCACCTGTCTTCAAGTCAAAGACAAGAATTGAATAAACAGTGTGAAACTTTTATCTGTATAAAAAAACCTAAAAAAAGTAGCAGGAAGGGAAAATATGTTGAACAAAAACACAAACGATAAATAATAACTTATCTTGCACAAAATTATTAATTTTGACAAAAGTTAGAAAATGTTACTGAGTCTGTAAAACTGTTCATTGCAGCGCCCCCTAGTGGTCGATTTATTCAAACCTTAAGGGTCATCCACAGACTGTAGTAAAGACGTCACTGAACACGGATGTTCTGACGTAAAATATCGTCCGGTGTGTAAAAATCTAAACGGATCAACGTGTTAAAGTTTCAAGAACAACGTAAGATCAGAGTTTTAAAACGATTCGTCCTGCTGGAGACGAGATGTTGAAGAAAGATGGACAGAGAAATAAAGACAGTCCGCTTCACCACCTGTGGAAAGATACTGCGCTGTGATTGGCTGAAAAGTGTCACGGGGAGGAAGGAAGGAGACGACGAGAGGAAGAGAGGAAGAAAGGAGGCGTCATGTCGAGAGGAAGATGACGGAGGAGGAAGGAGCTTCAAAGAGCAGCAGCAGAAGAAGAAAGGAGGTGGAGGTCGTGACGGCAGGACATGGAGGTCATGTGGAGAGAGGGGGAGGGGGGGTCAACTCCAGCCTCTGTGGACGGATTAACGCTCAGGGACAAAGGAATCCTGGGAGAATAAAGGCTCTCGAGGCTTTTAATCCTCAAACACCTCCTCCTCCTCTTCCTCCTCTTCCTCCTCCTCCTCCTCTGTGTCCACAGTTCAGCAGCTGCTCTAAACATCTGTCCTCCTAAACAAACTCTTCCTCCTCTTCTTCTCTCCTGTCTCATCCTCTATTTGTCCTCCTCCTCCTCCTCCTCCTTCTCCTTCTCCTCCTCCTCCTCCTCCTCCTCAAAGGGTTTAGGGGCCACAATGCTTCACAACACACTAAGCTACCAAAAGTATGTGGATGCCGTGTCACATCCTCCGCAGACTTTCTGATTGTTTACATGAAAATAGGACGAAGATTTCAGATGAAGAGTTTGTGAAGCAGAAAATAAATGCTTAAATAGTTTTTCACACACACACACACACACACACACACACACACACACACACACACACACACACACACACACACACACACACACACACACACACACACACACACACACACACACACACAGTAAAGTCATGACTGAGCACTAACTAAAAATACACTTTGCAGTCTATATTTATCCGTAATTACAAAATTACAAATGATAAAAGACTCAGATACTCTGATCTGTTTCGGATCAGCCCCGTGGAATCCTGGGAAATAAAATAAATGAGCGGTTGAGTTGAAATTACAGGTTTGTGGAGTAGAAGCAGTAATCAGAGCAGAGGAGCCGCCGTCAGTCTGGAGTCTGAAGACCACCGACCGACAGTGAACGCACCATCACACACGAGTTCTGCTTAAATCTGTGTTTCAAATGGACTTCTGAACAGGCGACGCCGACGTTGCACAGGACGGAAGTTCTCCCCTCAACTTAAAGGATGTTTGTTCACGGCTCGCCGTCTCTCATAGTGATGTCATCAGAGAGGAGGAGCCAGAGGACCGGCTTCCAAACAAAAACCATGGTGTCCAAAAGAGGCGTGTCTAACTCTGTCCGGCCCAATTCTGTGACTCTCCTTGTGAAAGGGGGAGGAGCTCCAACCTGGAGACCGCCCACCGAGCAGGAGAACCTGACCCATATGAAGCGCCTCATTTAAGATTTTTTTTTAAGTGTATTTTACCAATCTGTAAATGTTATTAAAACACGACGCTTTCATTTTATGTTCAATAAATAAACGCAGTAAAGACGCAGCCTCACGTGTTTGACTCGTTATTTTTATAAAACCGGCGTGAACGTTACCTGAGGAGCCGAGCGAGTCCCGTCCCGCCGACTCAGCGTCTTCAGGGAGGACGGCAGACCTCGTCTTCTGCCGCTTCCTCCCGACACCGAGCGACAGCGGCGTCGCAGCGTCGCCTCGTCACGGCTGCACACCTGCAGAGAGAGAGAGAGAGAGAGAGTCACCGTCCGCCCGACACACACACACACACACACACACACACACACACACACACACACACACACACACACACACACACACACACACACACACACACACTGAAGCCCGGCAGCTGATTCCCTACCAGCGCGTGGAAGGACGACACCGAGAAGACGCCCAGACGTCCCAGCATGCTCTTGGAGGGCCGGCTGGCCACAGCGAGGAGCCCTTTGGGGTTCGGCAGCTCGCCGCCCTGCAGGCTGGAAAGGTAACAACGCAGCCGGAACAGGTCCAGGTTCAACTTCTCCAGGTTCTGATCCCACTGCTGGATCTGAGCACACACAGGAGGTCACACACACACACACACACACACACACACACACTCACACACACACACACACACACACACACACACACACACACACACACACACACACACACACACACACACACACACACACACACACACACACACACACACACACACACACACACACACACACACACACACACACACACACACACACACACACACACACACACACACACACACACACACACACACACACACACACACACACACACACACACACACACACACACACACACACACACACACACACACACACACACACACACACACACACACACACACACACACACACACACACACACACACACACACACACACACACACACACACACACACACACACACACACACACACACACACACACACACACACACACACACACACACACACACACACACACACACACACACACACACACACACACACACACACACACACACACACACACACACACACACACACACACACACACACACACACACACACACACACACACACACACACACACACACACACACACACACACACACACACACACACACACACACACACACACACACACACACACACACACACACACACACACACACACACACACACACACACACACACACACACACACACACACACACACACACACACACACACACACACACACACACACACACACACACACACACACACACACACCTGGCTCTCCACTGCCTTCCTGTTCTTGGGCTCCTTGATGACGGACAGCTGCAGCTCGGCCATCTTCCTCATCTTCCCGTCCATGTCGATCTTGTGCAGCAGCGAGCGGCTGCGGCGCCGCAGGAGGCGCAGCGTGTCCTCCTTCCCCTGACGCTTGGCCAGCAGGGAGGCGCTGGCCGAGTGGATGGCCGTCACCCAGTTCTCCAGGTCCGTCTGGTTGGTGGCCTGAAAAAAACAAAACGGAGGAGGAAGACGGCGAGGTGAAGTTGACATCTCTGGACACAAACATAGTAAGATCCTTTTTGGCCTTTTTATCTCTTCTTCTGTCTTTTTTTCTGACAGGAATTCAAACTTCCTCCTTTAAATGTCCCAGAAGTAAGGAGGAGTTGGAGGAGGGGCTTCCTCCCCTGAAGCCCCGCCCCCCAAAAACAAACAAAAATCAAAACAATATAAATCTGCTGTTTTCCCTCCGCCTGTTTTTAATGTGCAATTTATATTTATACTTTTTTTTTTTGTAAATAAAAATCTCTGATTGGAAAATAAAGTCAATAACTGGAAACAGTTTTCTATTTTATTTTTGTAGCGTTTGAAGCTGAAAGTCGGACTTCTGTTTCAGAGAATAAAACGTGTCGGAGGACGAACTCGCTCTTCGTCGGGTCGTCAACACGAACATGTGTTGCAGTAATTAGCAGCCGTTCGCCCTCCTGACAAAAGCTCCTCCTCCTCCTCCTCCTCCTCCTCCTCCTCCTCCTCCTCCTCCTCCTCGGAGACGTTTGATTTGTGTGTCTGTAAACACACTCGACAGCTGAGAGCTAGCGAGAGTGACTCCGGGAGTGAAGAAGTTTCTCTCTGCGCTCGTAAAAAGCGCGAGGAGGAAGATCTCGCCGTGACCTTTGACCCGCTGAACTCGAGCTCTTTGCTGCCTGTAACGTTCGCAGACCAACTTCAGGAGGAAACCAGGAATCAGAAAATAAATCAGATTCATCCAAGGACATGAAACTGTTAGCCTAGCTTAGCACAAAGACTGGAAGCAGGGGGAAACTGTTAGCCTAGCTTAGCACAAAGACTGGACGCAGGGGGAAACTGTTAGCCTAGCATCCTTAAAAGAGAAAAATAAAGGTCCAAAGCTGTCGAATTCACTTTCTGTATCTTGTTGGCCAAAAAGCATTTTCACCATTTTAACCACCAATAAATCCCCATAAGAACTTTGCGGGTCCAGTTTGACCTGAATCCTGTTTGTACAACTAAATCTTGAATCCCCTTCGGTCTCCGTGGTGACGGCAGCGTGAAGCTGGCGGCAGAGGAAGGAAATGCACAGTCACCACCACCAGAGTCCTAAAATGCATTGTGCCGGTTTGCGGCGAGAAACCGAACCCTCGAATGCAACACCACGTTGTTCTGGGGACCGAAATGAAAGACGGGAGACGAGACGCAGCCGGCAATCAGGAGACCGACGCAAATATAGAAAAGAATGAGGAGAAAACTTCCCCAAGAAAACAAACTGCAGCTGGTTTCCTGGTGAAAAAAATGTCCCCGCGGCTCCCCGTCGGCTGGCGGTGCGTTCAGGGACGCTCGGGACGAGGAAAACAAGGACGTTCTGGTCTCACCTGGAACAGGTAGACGTCTCCGTACGAGTTGCTCAGACAGAAGACGTGCTCCTTGCGGGGATGTTCGGGGACGGCCTGGACGATGCTGTCGTCGGCCAACAGAGCGTAGCGGGGCGACAGCTCCTGGTCGCCGCCGCCCGTCCTCCCGTACGTCTCGTAAAACAGCAGCGAGCAACCTGAGGGGACGAAAGTCTGAAGTTCATTTATTTATCTGCTAATATAAAGCAGCAAGATTACACCTTTTTTTTTTATTCTATTCATTTTTCTTCTTTGCTAAAACCTGACAGCTACGTTACCCACAATGCATCTGGACCTGATGCCGCGTCCAGTTCAAAGGTCAGGAAGTATGAGCACTGAATGTTATTTTTTTTTCCTTTTTGTCAAATTTACTGATGAAATATTTTTCATTTTGTTGTTTTTGGAGCCAGACGTGACCATATTTGGACAAGCAAGTTTTAAGACAGTATGCCCCGCCCACCTATAAGAGGAAACCTGCCTGCAGCCAAGGCATGTCAATCAAACAAGACACGCCCACAAATAAAGCTGTGGAAACATTTCTTAGCTTGTTGATGCTTTTTGAAAGGAGTGTGTTGGAGGTGACCCCTAGTGCCCCCTGGTGGCCCCCTAGTAGCCCCCTGGTGGCCCCCAGCGGTATTACACCTGGAAACAGAGCGTGAGTATCCATCGTACCTTTCAGCGTGACCCAGTAGTGCCTCCACTTGCGGCGGGCGACCAGCTCCAGTTTCCCGTCCTTGCTGACGGTGACGAGAGCTTTGAAGGAGAGCCAGCCGGCCCGCCGCACCACGCCCTGCTCCTTCTCGAACAGGACGTCCAGCCGCTCCCCTCCTTCTCCCTCCCCCGCCTCCCCAGCATCCTCCTCCTCCTCTTCCCCTCCGTCGTCATCCTCCTCGTCTTCGTCCTCCTCCTCCTCCTCCTCCTCCGACGGCTCGGTGCGCTCGGCGGCGCCGCTGCAGCCCGTCTCCAGCTCCTGCATGAAGTTCTCGTAGACGTTCTGCCGCTGGGCGTCGCTGCTGCTCTGATTCTGGTTCTGGTTCCCGTAGGAGCCCAGGTGGACCGGAGGGAGGAGGTTCTGGTTCAGGGTGTGCAGCGGGTTGGAGGCCCAAAGCCCGGAGCTCGGGCCGCTGACGAAAACGTCGGCGGCGTCGCTGCTGTACGGCTCCTACGGAGAAAAGTGTTGAAGGAGTTCAGTTTGAGGACGAGACGTCTGGTTGTGATTCCTCCTGCGGCCACTAGAGGGAGTCACCACTCACTGAGCACACGGCGTTTTTTGTCATTGTTGCGATCAGAGACGGTAACGGTTACTACAGAAAAAATCATCTTTGTATTGAATCTTTTTTGTCGTTCCTCACCTGCATCCGCCTCTTCTTCCGGCTCAGACTTCCCGTCCAGTCGCTCAGCCGTCTGATTCGGCTCTTCAGGAAGTCCTTCCGGTTGTTGCTCTCAGGCTCCGCCCTCCGGGCGGGCAGCGTGCAGGAGGAGTAACGCTGCTCCGCCGAGCCCTCCTCCTCCTGGATGACTTCATCCAGAGGCGTCGAGAAGGAGGAGGAGGAGGAGGAGGCCCTGGGCTGCAG
Organism: Brachyistius frenatus; assembly: GCF_029030835.1. Lineage (NCBI taxonomy): Eukaryota > Metazoa > Chordata > Actinopteri > Embiotocidae > Brachyistius > Brachyistius frenatus. The sequence continues at coordinate 73,993 of NW_027210919.1, forward strand.
CGGGGAGGAGTCGGGCGCGGCGGGGAAGGCGGCGAGCGTGCGGCGGCTGCTGTAGACGCTGGCGGGTGAAGCGGCGCCGGAGTCTCCGAGGTCCGGCTGCAGGATCACCGAGTCGCCGATGCCGCTGTCCTCGGTGAGGCCGGAGGAGCAGGTGTTGCAGCCGGCGGAGGACGACAACTCGCTGGTCTCTGCGTTGGGGAAGAGGAGGGCGGAGCCAAACCCCGGCGACATGTCCTCCACCTGAGCGGAGAAGAAGGCGTTGTAGGCGCCGGCGGTGGGCGTGTCCTCGGCGCGGGGGGAGGGGCAGGAGGTGCAGACGAACACGCTGTCGCTCAGCTCGGCGCCGGCTCCCCACGGCGAGTCGTACCAGGACCCGTCGGAGCTCAGCGAGCTGCCCTTGCTGGTGCGGAGGGACGGCTCGGGGCCGGCGGCGCCGCCGCTGCCGGGGGCGGCGACGGCCGGGAGGCTCCGCCCCTGCGGCTCCACGGGGACGACCCTGGCGGCGGTGAACTCCACCCTCATGCTGCCGTCTTTGCTGAGGAGCACCTTGGGGCTGCCGCCGGCCTCGCCCCGCCCCCCCTGACTCCCCCCGCCTCCTCCCAGGTATCCACCCTGACTCCTGCGCCCGCCCGGCGCCCGCTCCCCTCTCAGCCTGCCGCCGCCTCCTCTGCCCGCCTCATAGTGCCAGGAGGTGTGCTGGTTGGCGTGGCTCCGCCCCCGACCCTTGCCGCCTCCCTGGCTGCTGCTCCTCCACCAGCTGCGAGCTGACGGCGCCTCCTCCCTCCTAGAGGGAAACCTGAGGGAGGGCTTGGCAGGAGAGACGGCGCTGCTGTGACTGTCTGCGTTTCCCATCACAACCTGGAGGAGGATGAAGGAGGATGAAGGAGGATGACATCATCAGCACGAGACAGACGCAAAGAAAAACTACGTCTGTCCGCCAGAACACGAGCAGACGGACGTCAGAGGATTAACGGGCCGAACAAATATTTCACCGAAGCTGCCGACAGCCTAACAAACATTCTTCTTCCTTTCTGAGACCTGACTACACTACCCACAATGCATCTGGACGCGCTTCCCTTCACTGGAAGATGACCGTCATCTGGAGGAGTTGTTCAAACCGGAGTCCAACCTGTCCAATCGACTTTGGAGCAAGAGACCGCAAAGCATTCTGGTCTTTGTAGGACTTTCTCTGTTCTACTTTTTCTGGTTGGAGGCAACAATTTTTTTGGAGCTGCTGAGGTTTCCATGGTGACGGACAGACCTGCGAAGAGCCCGCTTCAACATTTGGCAACAACAACTGAGATAACTGCAACAATAAAAACAACAATGACACTTTGTGTGACAATAACAACAAACACAACAACAAAAACAACAACTAACAACACAAATAAGATTTATTCTTCATCTTAATTCAAATCTTTAAACCACTTTTTTTTCTTTGTTTATCGATCTGCGTTATTATTTCCTTTGATTTGCAACTTTTTTTTTGTAATTTATAACCAAAATAAACTTAATAAACCTAAAAACAACAACAACAACAACTGCTGCTAACAAAAGTGTCTATTCACATTTTAATCTGATCAGAACATTTGATTGATTTTAATTTCAGATCTTTTTAATACGAGTCGCAGAGAATCAATGAAACCACGACGTGAAAAAAGTGTGCTGGAGATTTATGAGAAATAGTTTTAATTAAAGTAAAATAAACAAAAACAAAGTGAGTAAACAACTAAAAATGTATTGTTTTTAAAGGAATAAAAAGAAAAAAAAATCAAAGTTAATCAGTGAAAGTCCATAAAAGGCAGAATTAAAGTGTGTGTGTGTGTGTGTGTGTGTGTGTGTGTGTGTGTGTTGTACCGGTCTGTGTGTTCAGATGGTCTGCAGCTCCTTCATGCTTCCTCCTCCTCTTCCTCTCTCTCCTTGACTGAAGCTGAGTCCCTCCAGCTGCCTCCTCTCTCTCTCTCTCTCTCTCTCTGTGTCTATGTCTCTCGCCCCCTCTCTTCTCATCTGTTGGGGGAGAACACAGAGTGGGCGGGGCTTCATGAGCACACAGACTTTCCTTTTGTATGACCCATCCTCCTCCTCCTCCTCCTCCTCCTCCTCCTCCTCTTCCATGTGGTTTTCAGGAACGCTGAGCTGTTTTTTGTGTTTTTGTTGAAGGTGAATCTTTGAGCGGCCTGCTGAGGTCACCATCGAGGAGCTGTATAAAGAGTCGTCATGGATGTCATCGAAAAAACATGTCAGAAAACTCAGCCGGAGAACGTTCGCCTGACGAATCAGTAACATGAATCTTAAATTGTTTAAGTTTAAATCAGTCAGGATCAACGAGGACCATAAACTGTCTGATCAGGAGAGTTTATCTGATGACACCACGATGAAACATTGACTGACTTTGTATTTCAGGAGAGAACTGGATGCTTTTCAATATAGTCTATTGGAGGGTTTCTGTGGCGCCCCTAGTGGCCCTCAGTGGTATTACACCCCCCCTCGATCGGCTCTGAAAGGAGAAAGTCCTCTGTCCACTTTTGTGTGCTCGTCCCATCGGCCATCTGCCAGCTCACAGGACGCCCCTCCACGGGCGACCCCTCCCATTCATTACAGACAAAGACCCCTCCCCTTCCCTCCCCTCCCCTCCCCTCCCCTCCTCTCTCCGCCCTCCCCCTCCGGCAGGCGTGAGGCCGACATATTGAAGGAATTCATCAGACTGGGAGCTGAAAAGAAGCTGATGAATGATCAGATCTTCAGGGTTTGTTTGGAGGAATGCCACCTGCTGCCCGAGAGGACATTTTTAATCTGACTCTCGGATTCAGTTCCTCCCGACAGCCTGATGGGGGCGCTGCAACGACACACACCGGCCGGCACCGACGCCCTCCTCAGGGCAACATTTTTATCGATCTAAAGCTCATGAAGCGAGGGCAAATTTATAAATTTACAGTCGAGGAAAATAAAATTGACTGTATTTGCATTTTATTTGAACAACTCCCTGATAAAGAATAAGATGTGCTGACTTCCTGTTTTAATAATCCTGCTGCTGGTTCTTCTTTCCATCATGGGGCTTAAAGTCTTAAAAAAAAGTGTGAAAAAGTGACGTATCTTTCCAGAACAGACGGTCTGTGACTAATGTAGAAAAGAAAGAATACGTCTGCTGTCAAAATAAGAGCTTCAGACCTCGCCGATTGGAAAATGACCGGTTTTATTTTGAAAGGCGACTTTATGACGTAACACTTTCAAGCAGAGCTTCTGTTCACGACAGTTTTTGTGGAAAAGTTGCAGAGACAGAAGAAACGTGGTCTGTAGTCGATGACATCTGACGTCACTGGTTTTGCCAGTTTTCTTTTTCTTTTGTCTGGCGGTCGAGCAGGAAACAGGAAGTCCGGATCTCTCTCCGAGACCCGTAAACAGAAGGAAGCTGAGACACCTCCTGCAGCAGGAGATCCTCGAACACACCCGACGCATTTTCACGACTCCTCTCAGTTCTCTTTGTTTGTCAAAGCCGACAGCTGATGACGTGTTTCTGTCGTTTTTAAGCTGCAATTTGCATTTTTAATTTCTTTCTCTTTGTTTTTTTGTGTTTTTCACTTCGGTGCCTCCGTATTTTAGTGCTGAAACATTTTTGGTTTTTTTCAGGAAAATGATGAAGCACCGGTCTGTGAAAACAAAACAGCTCACTCGCTCTGACTGGTGTTCCCGCCGGTCCGGTCCGGTCCGGTCCGGTTCGGGAGGATGTGAGTGTTCTCGGACGACGTCCTGGGACAGGCATGCTTGTTAATCATGGTGTGATATAACGTGTGCGACACACCCGGAGGTCAGCGGGTTCACACACACAGCACTTTAAAACAAATGTTACACCATTAAAACGACCGAGCCGAGTGCCGCCGGCGCCCCCTACAGGATGCAGCTCACTGAAGAGAAATGTCCTGAAGGTGGCGCTGGAGGAAAGGTCATGAGGTCAAGCCCTTCAAAATAAAAGCCTTTGTGGTGTTTGACTTGTTTTTCTTCTTGCACTTTTTCTTTGCCATTAATTGTGCAGCACTGATGGGAGTTTTTTTGCAGGAGAGGCCAGCCCCCCCCCCACCTCCCCTCCCCCTCCATGGGAAAGCACAAAGACTGAGTCCGATAAGGAGGAGGAGGGGGAAGAGTACCCAGGCAGCAGCGGTAGGTTTGGGTGGGTGGGGGTCCGTTTCCTGTCCCGGCTGACTGGGGTCCTTGTCCCGGGACTGTGGGCAGACGGGCGGGGCCCCCGGACTCAGGTGGAGCTCCTGCAGCTGCTTCCTCCTCTGCAGGGCCTCAAACAGCAGAACTGCGGACACCATCGTCCTCATCATCACGTGTCTCTGGCTCGGCTGCTGTGATTGATCGTCTCTAATCGACGGTTAATCGAATGCCGTGTTTGTTGGTGTCGGGGGGCCGACGGGCTCAACAGGAGCTAATCGAGTTTAGTTTCCAGATCAAATCCAGTTGAAAGGTTATCTGCGGGTCCCGGGAGAACTCGCTGAGGAAGAGTTCACAGCATCTGTGTTTGTGGAGGACGATGAACAGAAGAACATTGGTTTGTTGGTCTGTGAACGTCCTGTCAATCATACAGACACGCCCCCCCCTCCTCCCAAAAAACACGTCTTTTTGAGGCTTATTTTCTAATTAATAACGGATTATTTTCAGATGGACTTGCCAGAAAACAAACTCTGTGATCGGGACGGTTCTGTTTAAAGCCACGTTTACTGTTGCCACGACGACGAAGGTTAAGATAACTAAGGAAGTAGCAGCTTTAATGCGCCGCACGGTTCAAGTCATTAAACTCAAAACATTCATCCGTCCCTGACTTGAATGTAAATTCAGCCGTGTTGTGGCATCGCCACGCCTTCAAATTAGATTATGGAGACTCCACGGGGCCCCCCGAGACTCCACGGGGCCCCTCAGGTCCTCGCTTCAGCCTAAATGATCTAAATGATCCGCAGTACAACAGCATTTGTCGGCACAGCAGGCGTCGCTGGACTCTGAAAACCAAACCAGACAAGTGTGAGCTCCTCAGTGGGTGACAGCTGAATGGAGTGTGTGTGTGTGTGTGTGTGTGTGTGTGTGTGTGTGTGTGTGTGTGTGTGTGTGTGTGTGTGTGTGTGTGTGCTGATGGCACTTTTCTTCCTCCTCCTTTGTCCTGCAGAGTGGACACACACTGAAGGAGAGACGGAGGACAAAGCAGAGACGAGCGCCGGCCTTTCTTTCAGCCTCCAGATTGCTGCTTCGAAGCCCCGAAACATCCATCAAACTACAAGATTCCCCGTCAGAGAGGAGCGACACACTAAACCTGACAGAGTTTAAAACACCTGCACACAAGTCAGGCTCTGAGAAATGAGGTCGATCCAGAAGTGTCTTCAGCTGCAATACCAGCGAGTGCCACTAGAGGTCGGCTCCAAAAAGCCTCAGGCTCCATAGACTCCCATTCAACTTCTCTCATCAAATCCAAAGTGAATAAAATGTGTCCATCAGTTATCTCGGTGTTGTTAGCTAAAGTCACTCCTTCTTCTTAGTTTTCTGGAGGTCCATCTGAAAATAATCCCTCATTCATTAGAAAAGAAGATTCAAGAAGACCTGTTTTTGGGGGCGTGTCTGTTTGATTGACAGGCCTGTGGTGCAGTCAGGTTACAGCGATCGGTGGGCGGGACGTAGTATCGTCAGGTTTCCGATCAGATCGGTCAGATCCACCGCATTACAACCACAAGGGAAATATATTGACTTTTTAATGACTTTTTAGAAAATAAGGACGCGTCCCGACTCCAGTTGTACTTGTTAAGTAATCCGTGTAAATGTTTGAGGAGACTAAAACGCGCTGCGTGAACGATCCCGTCAACTCAGCAGGTTTCGTCCGCGTCGGCCGCTCTTTGGTCTCCGCCGGTATCGGAGGTGTTTTCTTAGCCTCGGTCCAGCTGCTGTGTCACATCAGGATCATTTCTGCCCTCGCAGCAGCTTGAAAACACAAACGGGCCCGAACGCCGCCGCTCGGTTTGTTTTTCAAATCCTTTGCTGAGCTCATTGTGAAAGCTTTGACATTCCTCTGAGGCTCGGCGGGCCGAAAGCACCGGGAGCTGTGAAACCTGCGAGCTACCTGCCCCCGGAAAACAAACGCTCCTTTTCTCCGGGCTCCCCCCCTTCAGATTAACTGAGCCTGTTTACGGCTGAGTCTTTAATCTTAAAGTTTCAGGACAACAAGGGGAACGCTGTTCTCCAAGAAACCTCTCGGACGCTTCCAGAAGGTTGAAGCGAGGACGGTTTCTGAAAGGTCGAGGGTTTGGTTCGCGGTTCGTGTGTTTCCTTTCAGATACGATGACGCTAACGGCACGAGAGGAACAATGTCGGGGCAGCAGAAAACCTAAAAATACACTTCCATTAGATTTAATCAGACTCCCAGCATGCACCTCTTATGACATTTGAAGGCAAACTGCAGCAACATCTGGGAGCTGCTGCAGGAATTTCCCACCCTGGTTGTAAACAACATGACGTCAGACACACACACACACACACACACACACACACACACACACACACACACACACACACACACACACACACACACACACACACACACACACACACACACAGGACGGGCGTTTGATTCGAGCACCTCTGCAGGGTCAAACATCCCGTCACGCGCTTCCTGTCCTGCCGTCACTGGACGATGACCTCGCAGCTTTTTAAAAAAAAAATTCCCTCAGGGGGAGAAACATCTGGAACAGAACCACACCTGGACAAATGTTCCACTTTTACAGTTTAAAAATGTCTCTCTGATCATTTTCCAGATCGTCCCTCAGTTCCCAGGTGGACTTCCTTCCTCCTGGAGAATTCAGCTCTCATCGACTTCCTGTGAAAAACCAACGAGCTTTCACTTTCTGATCGGACGGTTTGTCTGAAATCTGTCTTTGTGACATCAGACACGACGATGGACAGATTATAAAACAATCTGTCAATCAATCCATAAGACAACAGGGTCCCTGGACAGACTTGAAGAAGAAGCACCATTCCTCCACTACAGGAAAGACACATAACAGGAAAGAGACACAGTGAAGACAAAACAACTCTGAACAATATCCATGTGTCTCTTTGTAGTTGTTGTCATTTTGTAGTTGTTTTGTGTCTGTTGTTGTTTTGTGTGTCTTTGTAGTTGTTTAGTGTTTTTCCATCAAACAGAAGTGTCCCGTGGTTCCACTTTGTTCAGTCGAGCCTCTGCAGGCTCCTGTTTGATGGCAAAGGTTCACATTCTTATTTACTTAGATGAACATTGTTTTGTTTTATTAAAGGCCGTCTGGAACTTCTGGTCCAGTTTGAACTCAGCTGTCACATAAAAACATTCCTGAGAGGAACCCATTTTCTTACATATGAACACGGAGAGGAACCAGAACCAACAGGAAGAAGAGGATAAACTCTGCTCATTATACAACAGCTGGAAAACAATGACGACAGAGAAGCGAGAGGAAACGCAGCGAGGAGGAGGAGGAGGAGGAGGAGGAGGAGGAGGAGGAGCTGCTGCGAAGAAAGGATGGAAGAAACTGAGCAACGAGGGAACTATGACGGGAACCCTGCAGAAACCACATTACAGCCTCCGATCATCTGCCCGGTTTAATTCTCAGCCTCCAGCCGCCTCTGAAAACTTCCCATGATTCCACTGGGCTCTCTGCAGCAACACTTTCCCATCAGAGGGAATTAACTCCCACAAAACGTTACAGTTCCTCCGGTGGGTTCGTGTTTCCACAGCAGGGTCGGAGCCCCGATGAACGGCCTTTCACATTAAAAGCTTTCTGCTCCTTCACAGTAAAAGCCCTGCAGAGACATTTCATTCTATACTTTTGTTGGTTTCTACTTTGAAACAGATTTTCCTCACGAAGAACAGAACCGAACCGAACAGAAGAGTTATTGAACGCAGCTCAGCGTCGGCAGCTCCGAGGTTTTTTTTTTTTTTTTTTTTTTTTTTTCACCGCAGAGAAACAGAAACTTCTGACAGATTCAAATTACTGTTTCTGAACCAAACTGAGGAGCAACGGAAAAATGTAACAAGAGACACCAACATATCAGGGAGACCAGGGGACAGAAGGGGGACAGACGGAGGACAGATGGAGATGGAGGGACAGACTAATGTGGGAAACTGGACGAGGGGACACGTGTTTCAGTCTTCGGGAGGACGGTCTGACGGTCGGAGACGCAGCAGGAAACTTTTAATGAAACTTTTAATGAAAAATCAGCAGAAACAAAACAGAGCCTGAAGACACAAAGAAATGAAACGTGACCTCATTACCCGGACGGGACGGGACGTCTCCCGCGGTCACAACGTCCTCAGACGGGACAGAAAGGACGTGAAGAATGTCCAACAGAAAAAAAACTGCTGATATTTAACACAGTTATAAATAAAAATGAAATTAAAATCAGCTGCACAGCTGAACGAATTAAAGAGGAATGACGAGGGGGAGGGGCTTCCTGATGATGATGGGGGAGAGGGGGGAGGGGGAGGGGTGTTATTATGTGGGTAATTAGAAGCAGCTGTGGAGGGAAACTCAGCAGCAGGGTGACACAACACACTCATCTACAAACAGTCTTCACTCGGAGAACCGCGGTTACGATGTAACCACGCAACATCTTAAAGCAGGTGGAGAGAAGAGTCAATCACAGCGTCACCGTGACAACTTAACAAACATCAACTCACTTCAAACTCCAGAAATTACTTTAACAAGACAAAAGAGACTTTGCGTTGTATTTGCTGACATTTTATCATTTATTAAAAGGACACAAACTGCCCTGTCAGCAGCTCCTGTCTGCAGTGCATCATGGGTGATCATTTTGAAGTCTGTTTCTTGGTTATCAGGAGTCATGTTTTATATAAACATCATATAAAGGACATTATTTGACACATTTAGGAGGTGGTGTGTTTGTTGATCCTGAACGAATCAATTAAATGTTGCAAAAGATGATTTCATATTTATGTGTCGTGACTTTTGAAGCTTTTGGTTAAAAGCTCTTGGTGGTCCTCGTTGACACGTTTGTTTCCACGGAAACAAAAAAAACCCCAAAGCATCTTTGCCTACGAAGCCGTGTTCACCCTCCATCCGCCCCGACCTCCTCCTCCGAGTTCCTCTAAAGAGACTCCGACGTTCTGCTTGTCGTCATCGACGACCACCGAAACCAAACAGAAGTTCTCATCTCATCGACATGTCGAGCTTTTTCCACTCCACACACACACACACACACACACACACACACACACACACACACACACACACACACACACACACACACACACACACACACACACACACACACACCAGACAGAAGACTCCTGTAAATTACAGCTGCGGGCACCAAAGAAAACCTCATTATCACGAGCAGCACGATTACAGTTCCCTCCGTCCTCCGAGTGATCATGAATCTGTGTGTGTGTGTGTGTGTGTGTGTGTGTGTGTGTGTGTGTGTGTGTGTGTGTGTGTGTGTGTGTGTGTGTGTGTGTGTGTGTGTGTGTGTGTGTTGTTAATTGCTGCTTCATTAAAGCCGTTTGAACCTGTGTTTGTTCGTGAGCTGACCGCAGTCCGACATGTTTGGAGTCCACTTTAAATTTAAGCGCTGCCCAACGGCTCAGCTGAGTCCCCCCCCCCCCACACACACACACACACACACTTCTCCCCCTCCCTCCTCTCCCCCCGACCAAAACCACAAAGTTGGAAAAGAAAAAAACCCAGCAAAGAACCGCAGCTTTTCACAAGAACAGTGTTGGCCTTGTTGAGTTCGTGTGGCGGGCCGCCGGCCGACAGCTCCGCCCACTTCCTGTGTGGACGCTGAGCTCAGAGAGGTTTTAATTCACCTGCACGTCAGCGACCGGCTGCTCGCGCTGCAAAATCAGTGTTGCAGTGAAATCTGATGATAAATCACAACCGTGAACATTGGTGATTTCATGGACCTGAAACTGGAGCAGAGAAACATCAGATTTGGGATCTCCAATCTCGATCTGTGACCTTTGACCTTCTCCTACAGCTGCTGTTGATCTGTAGTCGGGGGTGAGGGTAGTCGGGGGGGGGGGGGATGCCAGAGTCCTTCATGCTGCTTCTCTGAGCTGCGGTGGAGTTCTGCTGAGTCGGCTCTTATCAGTTCGGTCTTTTGCAGAAACAAAGCCTCTCTGTTGTCGGGTCGCTCCGAGCTGAGCGGCTTAAAGAACCGCGGGGCAGCCGGGCCTGTGGCCTCGGTCCAGTGGCCTCGGTCCAGTGGCCTCGGTCCAGTGGCCTCGGTCCAGTGGCCTCGGTCCAGTGGCCTCGGTCCAGTGGCCTCGGTCCAGTGGCCTCGGTCCAGTGGCCTCGGTCCAGTGGCCTCGGTCCAGTGGCCTCGGTCCAGTGGCCTTCTTCTTCTTCTTCTCCTCCATGTGTGTTGGCGTCCTGCTGCAGGAACATCTGTGGTTCTGTCAGGTGTAACAGAAACAAACCCGGACCAGAACCTGGACCTCCTCTTCTGCTGACTCGGGATTAATCACCACTCATTAAAGGGTCATTCCTGCTTGATCTCAGCCTGCATCAACGTGTCTGCTGAACAGGCTCTTTAGTCTCAAGCCCAGTCTTATAACCGGTCTAATAACCGGTCTTAAACCTCTATGTGCGGATCATTTATCCGAACATGTCCGGTACTGTGAACCGATGTGATCCCGTTAACTTTATATTGAGGTAAAGTAGATTTTGATTGTATTTTCATTCCTGAACACAATGAAGCGTTCTGGACGCCGTGTCGTCCCTGTGCTGACGCGAGGTTGTAAACTGACCCCAGATCAGCCTGACGAGGTCCGCTCTGACTTCATGAAGACGCCGTCTGACCGCCGGGCGACATCTGGAGAGCTGGGAGGACGACTTCTATTGTTCACCGTGAGGAACAAAAGAGCGGCAGCACGACGCCGGGCCTCCCGCCTGTCACGCCGATCGCTGACGCGCGGCGGGAATCGATCACCGAATAAAGCCGGAGTTCCTTCCTGCCTCCGAGCTCTCCGAGGAGTTATTGGATGTTCATCTGCTGCGTTCTTTCACAGAGAGAAAGAGATTCTTCAGGATTCCAGCGAACACGTCTGCGTGCGTGTTTTGTTTTTTTTCCCGGTGAAACAGACGAGCTGCGTTCGACCCGTCGAGGCTTTTTTTTTTTTTTTTTTTGCTCGTCTTACAACGCAAACAAACCGCAAACCACGTCAGCGGGCGGAGGAGGACACGCAGAGTCAGGATCTGTTTTACCATTAAAACGGTTTCTAATTGGTCTCAATCAGTCTGTAGGTAACCATAGTAACCGTCCTGACGCTTCAGGCTCCAGCAGCTGTTCACTGTGAACCGACTACAAACACACTTTAAACACAAGCCGTCTGTTTCTGTGGACGTGTCCTCCAAAAGTACGCGGACACTCGACACAAACACATCTGGTCCGTTCAGACCACTTTTAAAAAAACAATCCAAACACCACTTGACCGACGTGATCGGGTCGAGTCTGACGGTTCAAGTTGGGAATTACAAACTCGAGTGTTCAGAGATTCACAAACGTGAAGCAACTTTCTACCAGACGGAGAATTAAAATGAGGCTGCAGAGACGACTTTTAAAAGGTTCGAATCAGGTTTTAGATTCAGCGTTGGGGTCCTCACAAAGACAGAAGTACAAAGGTGTGTGTGTGTGTTGTGGTTTCAGGTCTTGAACTCTCCTCCCTGGAGGTTTTAGGGACTCTGCAGGACACCACTTAGCTTTTAATGCCACACACACACACACACACACACACACACACACACACACACACACACACACACACACACACACACACACACACCCTGCTGGGTTTATCTGCCAGCGTTTCCACTAATAGAGTCGCAGCTGCTGGATTTTCATTGTTGGTTTTCAATTCAGGGAAACAACAAGTGAAGGAACCCTGAAGGAACACGAGGAATTCACACGAGAACGTCTCATAACACATGAAGAATAAACATAAAGTGGAAAGCTGCGGTCATTTCCTTCAGTGGTCGATGGTTAACCCCTGAAACATGTTTATGCTGCATCATAAAAAGAAAGAGGAACATATTCGGGTCGGAGAAACTCCGTCTCTTCTGTTTTAATGACCTCCGACTTGTTGCCGGGACACAGAAGAGGTTCATCGTAGCGATCGTTGGTCCGGCTGGCCTGGACGACGCTTCACGTTCCGCCTCGCGTGTCCACAGATGAGCGGAGGCAGGAAGTGTCTGTTTACAGAGAACATCTGGAGGGAGAACCAATCGTCTCGCTGCGCACGTTACGTAATCACCGACGCAGTAACGGGAGGCTTCGGTTTAACACAGGACGTCCCCACGAGGGTCCCGGAGACGGAACAACACCGATCCTGCAGCGTCTGAAGACACGGAGGACGCGCTCGTCTTCATACTGCTGCAACACGCCGTTATAAACACACCGAGAGGACGGATCACCCGACAACAAACCACCAGAGCACCGCAGACAGTCCAGAACCAGGCTTATAACCAGTCTGAAACCAGTCTAAAACCAGCCTTTAAACCAGTCTGAAACCAGTCTGAAACCAGTCTGAAACCAGCCTTTAAACCAGTCTGAAACCAGCCTTTAAACCAGTCTGAAACCAGTCTAAAACCAGTCTGAAACCAGTCTAAAACCAGTCTGAAACCAGCCTTTAAACCAGTCTGAAACCAGTCTAAAACCAGTCTGAAACCAGTCTTTAAACCAGCCTTTAAACCAGTCTGAAACCAGTCTGAAACCAGCCTTTAAACCAGTCTGAAACCAGTCTGAAACCAGCCTTTAAACCAGTCTGAAACCAGTCTGAAACCAGCCTTTAAACCAGCCTTTAAACCAGTCTGAAACCAGCCTTTAAACCAATCTAAACCAACAGGGTTAACGCAGCACGTCGTCCTTCATCCTTCAACACAAACAAAGACAGAAAATAAAAGACTCACCTGCAGCTCAAACTTCAGTTCTTCTGTTCTTCTCTCTCACTGTGTTCAATCTGGGAGTCGCAGTCTCGTGTTTCCCATCCTGACAGGAGGAGGGCGGGTCCTCCTGCTGGATCCGGACCAGGAGGAGGAGGAGGAGGAGGAGGGGGGGGTCACCAAACCACACCTCTGAGACTCAGTGAAGCTCTGCTGGAAAACAAAGTGCATTCACGTTGTACTTTTACTGCATCTCTGAGGTACTTTTTTCACCTCACAGCAGTTCGAACACAAAGAACTAAAACTCGGACCGGTTCTTTTCTTACTTGAACCGTCTGCTGCCGGTTGGCTGCAGGAGGCTCCGCCCTCCTCTGGGTGGCGTGAAGGTCCGACCTCTCAGCAAACCTCTGGAGTTTAACACAACACACCGATGGAGCTCGATTCCAGGAGTTTATTTTTTCAACAGCTCTCCTGCTGTTTACATTTCCCAGCATGCCTTCATTATTTCCTTCGTAACTTATTTTATAGTCAGTTTGACCTAAAACCTGCTTCGTGTGATGAAATTTTGATAATAAGTATTGAATGTTTATACCTTGAAAGAGTTTACGTAAAAACAACTGGAGGTAAATCTCCCTCGAAATTGTTCTTCTGCTCTTTATTATGAGTTTATTATTGACGGATTCATGTTGAGGCAGCAGTTCAGATCAGAAGGAAGTATTTGGAGTAAAAAAAGTGCAGTAATGTCCCGCTGAACTGCCAGAAACCGACGGCGCTCTGCTGCCCCCTGCTGGTGCACCGGAGAACGACTAAACGTTCACTGGATACAACACCAACATGCAGAAGTCAAACAGATGAGACCTGAACATCCGTTTGAGGTTTTCAACACAGGCAGCAGCAGAAAAGAGAGAATTCATCCAAACTAAATAGAATTAAATTCCCAATTAAACATACAAAAAAAAAAAAATCATATTTTTGAACAAAAGCAGGAATAATATTGGTTTTCTTTGAACAAACTGTTTGAATTAATCCCCCAAAAAAGATTTATTCATATAAAGTTACATTTCATTCTGCCTTTGCCATATTTTTTCATATTCTGCACCGAAAACATGTTTTTGTGACGATAATCTTGTGTTACAGGCGTCTTGTAGTGATGCGTATCTACCACCAGGAGGCGGTAGTACACGGAAAAGCTGTTTGACAACAGCTATTAAACAAACAAAAGAAGAATTCATTCCAGTATTTTTGTTTGAATGCAGTTGGACTCTTTTCTCCGAGTTAAACACTTTCTCTGCTGCCTCGAGGGATTCGAACCGGCAGCCGAGCAGAGAATGAGTCGCAGGTTTTGAGGTTCACGTTTTTTATTGGTTCCAGAAATCTTTGAGGCGTTTCGACATTTATATCAAAAGGAAAAACAAAGAACAGAAAAATACAACAGTGAAAAATATTTTGCGGCACGTGTGTGTCGGCACGACGACGTCGCCGTCCGCTTATCGTACGAAAAATAAACGTCCCGCTCGCACGGCGCTGTGTCCGAGGAAAAACCCAAATCCCGCTTCAGAGGCGCGAACGATCACGATCAATAAATAAAGTGTTCAGACGTGAAGTCTCCGTGACGTCGCCCCTCGTGTGAGGAGACTCTCCGCCGGTCCCTGCGGACGATCTAATAATCGGGCTTTTTGGCATTTTTCCTTCCACGTCCGTGTCCGATCCCTGAGAACGCCGGCGCCTCCTGCTGGCCGTCCGACGAGGCTACGTCGTCTGCACGGCGCTCTGTGGACCTGAAGACTCTACAGCGAGCAACGAGAAGATCAAACTAGAGGCGGCGGGGAGAGACGCGGCGAGGACGGAAAAACAGACGCTCCGAAAGGAAGAAACCAAACCTGAACGCAGCCGGCTCATTCTGACCCGACTCTCCTCCAGAGGTAAGAAGAAGCTCCGCCTCCTCCTCCTCCTCCGCTCCGCGGGGTCAGAGATCACGGCGACCGCCGAGCCCGGCTCGCAGGTCACCACGGCGATGGGACCCTCCACCGCCTTCAGACGGAGCTGAACGCTGTCCTGCAGCAACACACACACACACACACACACACACACACACACACACACACACACACACACACACACACACACACACACACACACACACACACACAGAGGTTCACTCTTCACGTCAGACCACAGACCTCAAATACAACATGTGAAGTCATGACACGTTTTATCTTATAATTTAAGTGTGTGTGTGTGTGTGTGTGTGTGTGTGTGTGTGTGTGTGTTTACCTCTTTGGGTGGAGGGATGTCCAGTTTGGTTTCCTGCGGAGCTTTGATGATGATCGCCATCTGATCCTCACAGTCTTGGAGTCGCCTGATGTCCTCGAACGTCACGTAGGCCGACGTGAGGGAGGGTTAAAGAAAAAGAGCCTGTCGGATCACGAACATCGGGAAAAAAAGAAAAACGCCGCGAGGGATCGTGACGGTTCACACCTCTGACCTCCGTGGAAGGATATGCCGCGTTGTCCGCGTTATCGGTCATCTTGAAGAGCTGGTGGGCGGAGCCTCGGATGAGGCGGTCCAGCGCGCTCTCCACCAGCTTCAGGTGGTCCAGCTCGCTCTGCAGGTTCTTCTGGTTCCTCCACAGGAAGCTGGAGATGGGGCTCCATCCTCTGCACACACACACACACACACACACACACACACACACACACACACACACACACACACACACACACACACACACACACACACACACAAAATGTTGCAACTTAACAGCTGTTGGTTTCGCTTCAATCTTCTTCAGTGCAGAACATTTTTCTAATTATCCAGCAGACGCCGATCAACAGAGAAACGCTGCACGGACCCGACAAATCAATAAAACACTCACATCCACCGGATCCCGCCGGCCGGCTCCTTCTGGACGAGGCTGATGCCGTCCAGGACGTCGGTGATGTCGTCGAAGCGCCGCAGCGGCGCCCGCAGGCAGGACGCCGCCTGCCGCAGGTCCAGGCGGCCGTCGGGCACCGCCAGCAGCATCTGCAGGAAGCGCCGAGTCAGCAGGTCCAGAGGCACGTCTGCATACGAGAGGTTTGGAGTTTCACAACGTTGGTCTGTGACAAGTTTTCGTAAGAAGAAAGTCTCTCTTCTTCTCTCACCTGCTGCGGTCACATGACCCGGCTGGTCACGCTGTCCACACGAAGCGCTGCAGGAGACACAAACACACATGAGCTTCTCCGCAGCACCTGAAACACAGGTGGGGACGACACAAACCGGGGACGACGCGTCACCTGGAGTCCTCCGGAGGATTCTCCGAACCTCCACCTGGATCCTGGAAAACACAGAGAGGAAACACGCTCAAAGTCCCGGCAGGAAGTCACGCAGGTTCAAAATGTTGGATTTAGCTTTCCCCCCCTAAAAGAGTGTGATGTCATTTTCTGAGTTTTAAGTGAGTATTTTTGCTGAGTCACTGAAATGTGGCGTCTCTCCCGTTCACACTACTTCAGATTTAATAAAGTACGACAGAGCCGAGTCTCAGTAGATCTGGATCAGAACCTTTTATCACATAAGAAGACATTAGGGCCTCCAGACCTGCTGCTGTGGCTTCGCTGCAGCAGGAGCCTCCTTGCCACCTTCATCACCACCACCATCGTCATCATCATCGCCTCCTGCAGCGGTCCACCACCGGTCGTCCTCAGAGGACTCGCCCCTCCGGGGGCTCATCAGGCCCAGCGACCCGTCCAGGTAAGCGGGCATGAGGGGGATGGCGTCGCCGGCGACCTCGTCCTGGGAGACGTCCTCCGGCAGGAAGTGGTCCTCGCAGATGAGCTGCTGCTCCGCAGAGTCCTCGAGCTCCGCCTCCCTTAGCTCCGCCTCCCTCAGCGCTGCCAGCCACACCTGGACACAAAGCCGCTGGAGTCACTTCACACCTGAGGACCCGTCTCCAGTACCAAACTCTTCTTCGTCTTAAAGTTCAGTTTGATTTTCATTTGCTTTTTAAAATCAAAAAAATAAAAATAAAGATTAGATTGTTAGTTTGGCAAATGAACATGTGATGAAACAGCCCCAACTCTGTTCACTTCCTTATGCAAGATTAAAAAAAATGACTCAAGTATATAAATAAATAAACACATAAATAACAAAAATGAAATACATAAATTTATTAAATGGATTACATTATCTAAAAAAGAAGACATACTTAAAGTCTAGAATTTATTTCTACATTTCCAAAACTTTTTGGGTCTATATGTTAATTAGGTGGGCGGTCCTAACATGAGCCTGAAGCTGATTGGTCAGCTGGACAAACCAGACAGAACTTCAAATGACATCTAAGTGTACAAAACAGATGAATAAATTAATGTTGAAGTTCAGAAACAGTCTAAATTATGTAGATATAATTCGAACAGATAAATGAATTAAAAAATGATTTGACATATATCATCTGTTTAGTCGCAGAGCTCACGGTTCACGTTTCTCTTTCTTTTATAGAAAACCTCTGCGGACGTTTGAAAGGACATCAAGTTGTTCTGGAGGTTCCTCGGAGACTCCTCTCATCATCGGGATGGAAACGGTCTCTTCTCAGAGGTACAAACTACTTTAAACTCGTTTCCGGGCTGAGCCTCCCGTTTCACAACAACAACAACAAACATGGCGGCGGCCCTACGGCTACCGGGAAGGCGGTTAAAAAACAACAACGTGTTTTTGTAACTTTCAGACGTAAATATGTTTATAAAAGTCTGTGAAGAAGCTGGAAACACCGCTTCAAGTTGTTTAAACGACCTTCTGGGGGCCAAACGTCACCAGGAAATGTGCTTTATTAAAATAAATAAATACAAATAAAAGCAGTTATCTGTGAGCGGAGAGCTGATGCGCAGGAGGGGGAGACACGCGGGCACCCAGCCGGAGAACGGCAGCTGTGCTCCGGGTACTTTCCGTACCTTCACCCGGGCCGGGTCTCCGGGGAAGCTGAAGAACCTCTTCGGCGGTCGGTTGAAGACGCCCCGCTTGTGGTCCACCGTGCGGTTCAGACACCCGGAGACGAAACACTTCCCCATGCTGCCCGTGTCTCCTCCGTCCGGACCTCAGAACCGGACTAACGGCTCGACCGGAACCGCTCCGGAAACACAAGCGGCCGCGTGCGGTTTGTTTATGTCGCGTGTCAGCGGAAACAGATGTGTCTGTGACCCGGATGTAGTTCATGGAAACTACAGCGCTGAAGATTGTTTGCTTTTATAATCTTGTTTTCTGCATTAGTGTTTCCATCTTTTAGAAAAGTAACAGCTGTGAAACCACAATAGAAAAATAAAAACATATAAATAAATCACAAATAAATATCCTGCATTAAAAATGTGACACAAAACCAAAGAATTATCAACAGAAATAATATAATGGAATTACTTCTGAAAACAGCACCACAAATAATTTCACAAATAAAAATTAAAGTTTGATCATTTTTTTGCGTTTTCTCTTCTTCTACGGTGCAAAAACATTGAGCATGTTTACACAAGTGCATTTTGAAACCAAATATAAATAATTGGAGGAATTGTTCTCCCATATGTTTCTAAACATGTCATATTATTTTATACATCTTTTTTAATTGTTACAGTTTCTGTCTCTCATTGACTTGTATTATTTAATTACTTAAAAAAAACCAACATGTTTTATATATTGCAGCCCGAAATAATTCAAATTTAATCAAATCAAATTATATTATATATCATATAAAAAGATAATGCAGGAACTACCAGTGAACGTGGTGGAGTAAAAAGTTCACTAATCACCAAGTAAATAATGTAAAATAGTTTTTTTTTTGTCTGTGACGTGGCATTTCCCCCCAAAAAACGTTCAATAAAAATATGCTGGAACAATTTTGGGGATTTTCAAATCCCTTATATTTTTCATCTAATGTCTTAGTTTCCTTTTTAAGTGTTTGGTTATTTATTTAGTTGTCTTGTTTTCTTCCTTCCTCTCACACGTCATGCTGTGATTCAGGTTTCCCACCAGGGGGCGCTGTTGTACGGTAAAAACCTCTTTAGATTGATGTTTTTTACAGATGAACTTGGCTCCGTTAGATTTACTGATTATTGTGATGATGACAGACGTTTCCCTCCGAGGAGACGTCCAAACATGCATCTCTCATTCCAATAAATCATAATAACTCAAATCTCCACTTGCATGGCCTGTCTACTGTCATAACGCAGAGCACGTGCTCCTGATAAACCAGCAGCTCCCGTTGCCGCCGCGAGGAGAGCGTCTGTCACAGTGGAGGCCAACCGTCGCGTCAATGCCGCCCTCTAGTGGCCTGAAGAAAAAAAGCACCGACTAATAATAAGATTAAAGATTGAAATAAGATATTTAATTTTTCCTGAGGAGAAAATTTGTCAGAGAAATAGTGAAAATTATATAATAAGATAAGCGTCACAGCTTAGTTAGTAATATACAGTTCTTGTTGTTACATGTCAAAATACACGTCTGGACAGCGTTCGAGCCTCAGCTTGTCATCGCTCTTAATCTCTGCTGTCAGAACCTCAACACCATCACAACCCCACTGCTTTTATTCTGAAGGGTCCAGAGCTCACGCTGACTCAGCAGGTCCTCCTATAGTTTAGAAAATCCAGATGAACCTCTGTGAGCGGTGCGGTTCTTCAATAAACCACAAAACTGGGGTTTGGACTTTTTTTGTTTGTG
Organism: Brachyistius frenatus; assembly: GCF_029030835.1. Classification (NCBI taxonomy): domain Eukaryota; kingdom Metazoa; phylum Chordata; class Actinopteri; family Embiotocidae; genus Brachyistius; species Brachyistius frenatus. The sequence goes on from NW_027210919.1 coordinate 93,573, forward strand.
GATGTATTATTAAAACCGATCTGGTCTAACAGTTCCCTCCTACTTCCAGTCTTTATGCTAAGCTAACGGCAACACAAAAGACGTGAGAAATGTGAAATCTGGACATTATACTCACTTACACACAAATAAGTGTCTTTACAAAATGTCTGTCTTGTGTCACTTCCTGTCTTTTGTATGATTGTTTGCCCCGTCCCCTGATTAGTTTCACCTGTCCCTCGTTGTCCTTCCCTTTTCTGCTCGTTATACTTGATAGTATGTAGTGTAGAATAAATTCATCTCTGACATGAAAAAGGTGCTGACAGGTAGAAAAAAAGACGTCTGTCTTGTTGTTACATGCGTTCATGTGAAATAAAAAAAAAGATTCTCCAAAACAACACCGAGATTCTTCTTTACATTCAGAGATTTCTGCAGCTCCGACAAAAAAACCTCACAGCTCCAACTTTTCAAAGTTGCGACTGAAGTTCTTGTTGGAATAAGATGTTTAAGAAGGTTCATATTTCTGCATCAGATCTAGCTGCAGTACCGACTGTAGACTGTAGAGGGCGCTTTAATCCCATTCTGTCTGTCAGCATGTTCATAGCAGCTCATTCTTTGTCAAACCTGCTGGGGACGACATCGCAAACCACAAATAAATCCGAGATGTCAGGAACAAAGTCGAAATATTTTCAAATCAGACGACATGACGTGAAAACAAGTTGAAAATACACAAGAAAAAAAAATATATTTCAGGATATTTGTAATTTATTTTCTTAAAAAAAGCTTAAATATTTCACAAATAAATTTGAATTGAATTGAAGAACATGTCATGATATTTCAAAATAAAGCTGGTGTTTGTCATATTTCAAATTTAAAGTTGTAATTTTACATATAATTGTGAATGTTTTGAGATAAAATGAAGATACGTAAAATGTTTTAATATTTCAGAATAAAGTTCAAATATTTTGCAGGAACAGTTGTTATTTTTCGAGGGTAAAGTCACTGTAATATTTGTGGAAAACAGGTATCAGTCAATCTAATGACACTATATTTAAAATATATTGTATTATGTATATTTCTAAATAAGATTGATCTCATAATGACAAAATTATCTGGTAATATTGTGACTATCTTAAAAAACTGAATCACGTGCGATGATTTTTAGTTTTCCTGCAGGTGTGCTGCGACGTCTTATCGAACGTATCATACGGGGTTCAAAACGGTTCTTTACTCGGCAAAATGATTAATTATTTTTTAAATGCAACTCTTTGCTGACGATGTTCTACTTCTGAATCTCGTTCAAACAAACTAAATTCGAAGAAAATGAACCTGAAAAAAACCCCTCTAAAAGTTTCGGAGCTGCGAGGTTACCGCGACGATGCGGCTGCAGAATCTGACGGCGGATTGGCTGGAAGCTCGGCTGACGTGTTGTCCGTCCCTCAGTCGTTCAGCTGAGATCATGCTGGACAGATGAGGACAGACGTGAGTCGGCGCTCTTCATCATCGTACATTTACATAAACACACACTGTACACGTCCGAACGGATCAGAGGGTCCATTATCTGCTGTGTTTGATACATGAGGGACTTCGGAGAGGAGCGGCGGCGGCGCCCCCCTCAGGTCTGCTGTCGGAGGGCATGCCGGTTCCTTTTTTCCCAGAATGCCGCTCTGTGTCTCTGCAGCTGTTTGTCAGTCTTCCTCTTCACCGCAGCGTTTTCCTCTCTGAGGACAAAGAAGAGACGGCGGAGAGTTTGAGGCTTCGGTCTGTGGATTCAGGAGGATTTAGTTTAATCATCATTTTTCATCAGTGATTCATCACCTCAAACTAAAACCCAGCCCTCTGAGTTATCGCACCCCCTTTTTAATTTGGATTTTGGCCATTGCCATCTTTGCCAGTAAAGAGCAGGAAGTGACCATATTTGGACGAGCTGGGGGAGGAGCCAGCGGTGGATCTGACCGATCTGATCGGAAACCTGACGATACTACGTCCCGCCCACCGACAGCTGTAACAGAGTAGCGTGTTGAGTTGACTACAACCTCACCACTAGATGGCACTAACTCCCACACACTGCTCCTTCAATTAACATGTGTGTGCGTGCGCGCGCGTGTGTGTGTGTGTGTGTGTGTGTGTGTGTGTGCGTGTGTGTGTGTGTTCTTACTGCGTGTGGCAGAAGCTCAGACACTCGGCGTCCTGTGAGTCGCTGCAGAGACATCGACTGATCTCCCTCCTCAGACGCACCGAACCGAAACCGTACGGCACCACGTGGCTGCAGGAGAGAGACAGAGTTAGTGCACGACACACACACACACACACACACACACACACACACACACACACACACACACACACACACACACACACACACACACACACACACACACACACACACACACACACTGTCCGATGCGATGCCCCCTGCAGGAGATTTATTCGCGCTTGTGTTGAACTGTTTGACTACAAACAGCTGCAGCCGTTCGTCCTCTAACTGGGATGCTTCATTTCTTCCGTGGAGCGACTTCACATCCCGCGGAGTGATGGGAGCGCCTCCCATCGCTCCTCAGACATCCAGACATCCCGCGGAGTGATGGGAGCGCCTCCCATCACTCCTCAGACATCCCGCGGAGCTCTCCTCTGTTCAACGGCAGCACATCTGGGTCTCGTTTCCGCCCGAACCCGGCCGCCCGCCGCCCTCCTCCATCAGCTCTCAGCTGCTCGCTGACCTCCGGCTGGCTTCACTTCCACTTTCTGTCTGCTCGTGTGTCGGAGGGGTTGGAGAGCTCATCTTTAAAGCTTCAGTGATAAATCTGAGTGTCCTGAACTGTTGAACTGAGGCTCCGCGACTTATGGTCCCGCTGCTCCGACTCCTCCGTCAGCTGTCTGCTTGAAGCCGTTTGTGCCGAGAGGAGAACGAACGCTCCAACCATGTCAACGTTTTCTGTCCTTTTGTATCTCTATATCTTCTGCTGGCAGAAATTTTAATAATTTGAAATATATATATACGATGCAGTTTATTTTATATTTTTATATTTCATTTGGCCAAACTGACCGAAAATTGACGGAAGATTTGATCACATTTCTGTCAGTAGTGCAGAAACAGTGATTCTAGTCATATCGTTTCATAAAGTTCACTTTAGAGTCTTCACTCACTTTTTATTTGTCTCATGGTTTCATGATTTAGTGAAATAAATTTGAGTGGTTGACATTTTTTTTAAAATTTGGGTCAAGACCTCATGACGAAAGAAAAATGTTGAAAAACCACCGGATTCAAAAATGATTTCATTTCTACAAGCTTTTGAAGTTTTTTCACACCCGGAGACGACAAACAGTTTTACATACAGTCCGGTCTGCGTTCCAGTGTCAGCGCCCCCTGGTGGCCTGCAGCAGTTATGATGGAAGTGAGGTAACGCAGCTGCAGAGCAACGAAGCAGGGAGGAGGTCGGGGTGGACGGATGGGTCGACAAAACACAGAAAACAGATGTTTGTTTCATGTTTGTCTGACAGTCGATGTTCAATCATGACCACTTTAACCACCTGTTTGTTATTGTAACCATGACAACACAGGTCCTCCAACCTTAATGAAGTTCTTATTTAACCCGAACCAGGATCTTTTCTTTGTTTTTCATCTTAAACCAAACCCTTACTGTAATATCTATAACATCAATAAAGGGTTATTTATTTATTTTTCATTGTGGTGTATCTCCTGCCGGGTCGGGTCGGATCGGATCGGAGAGGAAATGTTGGACCACCTCTTGGTCATTGAGGTCAGAGGACTTTCTAAACCACAATAACATTGCGGTTGTTTGTTAAAAAAGCACCTTTAACCGCTTTAACGAAGTAGATCAGCTTCTACTTAAAATACGACCTCGCCGCTGCGGACACAACGTTGTGTTTATAACTGGACTGAAACAACACCGCGACCGTGGAAGCACAGGTTCGTGTTTTCAGCGACGTCTGCCAAAGAAACAAACCGTTTCATGTCTTACTGTAAAGTAAGCGAGTCGGCCACATGGCACATGTTAAACAAACCGCGCGTGTTTGAGTTCACCGGAGGTGGTTCTGGTTCTGGAGCAGGCTCAACGCTGTCAATCAGCTCCGTCTTTGCTTTGGACCGCAGCCACCGTCGGACGGTCGGAGACGTCCGTGTGAGAGCGACACCTCCGGTTGATTTCAAGTGCTTGTTTTTACACTTGTGAGGGTGAAAATCAGTCTTTCAAAATAACATTTACACTCAAAGTACTTCCTGGTTTCTGTATTGTCCTGGTGCGGATCAGCAGGTAGCAACACGACCTCCCTTCGAGGCTCAGATCAGTGTTGCTGGATATTTTTTAATGCTCCGAGTCTCTCCCGGCAGATTAGCCACATCATTATCATTACGGCTGTTGATCCTGGAAACACTGAAGACGTTCTGAAGCCTCGAGTTCGGGTGTCGGTCGTCACCATCTTTCTAACAATTGCAAATAAACCGAACCGTGTTTCAGTTTCATCTGGACCGAGTCCGCCTCTTCTGGCTGGACCAGATTTTGGTCCTTCGGCCCGGACTCGCGATCCGAGGCTCCCGTCACACCCGATAGTTTGGTTTGGGACCAAACAAGTAAAGTGTGGAAGCAGTCTCAGTGAACGTTTGTGCCCAATTTGGCAGCTTTACAGTCGTTTTTACAGTTTGCTCTAAACTATTTTCAGCGGCGGATTAATCCACAGAGTTTGTGGAAGACCTTTGATTTGCTCACTGCACCTTGTTGGTTAAGGAATAAAAACACGGGCCATCCCCGGGCTCAATGTGTCAGCGTCGGTTTCCATATTTTCAAACTCCATCGGCAGGACGTGCTGAAGACGGGACGGGGACGTCGGGATCTCCCAGCAGCCCGCGGGGCTCGGTGCAGTCACGGCGGGCTCTGCCTTCTGCTGTTTCAAAACCGTCTTTATGGCGAAGGCAGGAAGATTCCAGCTCACCGCACGGCTATGTTTAGACCCAAACTAACACTCCCACCGCCGCGGAGCCGTCCCAGGCTAATCTCTGGAAGCTATTTTGGTGACACCTCGTTTTCTCTCCTTAAAGTTAATTAATGCGACTCGTTGGCGCGACATGGAAAGAACCTACAGCGCAGCACGCTCTCGAGGAATATATCGACTGGTGATTGTTTGGCTCCACGTGGAAAAAGAAGAAATGCGGGAACTTAAGAAAGAAACAATTAAATCCAATTTACGAGTAATTTTTTTAAATCATTTTCGGTACAAAATCGACGAAATATAGTTTAAAATATGACTTTTTAATTGTAAAAATCTTTATTCGTCTTCATTCTTTTATTATAAATCTGCCAGTTTGATGCGAGCTGGGCCTGTGAGCAGCAGTTACAGCCTGAATGGGAGCGGGCAGTGAAGAGTTAACTGGCTGTGGGCTCATCAGGGTCCCACCAGAGTGATTTCAGACTCCCTGCGGTCTCCCGGCTGGGTCGGTGTTAAAGGGTTAAAAGGAGCTATTTAGAAATAGTGAGAGGAAACATGGCAGAAATTACCCTTCGTTAAGGAAAGGTGCTCTTTCTTATTAGCCCCACCACATCTAACTGCTTACTCATTGCTTGTGCACACTGAACTAAAATGAAGTTAATTGCTGCCAATCGTGAAGGGAGCTGCGCGCCTGCTTCCTATTTGAGGGCAGGGAACTTAAAAATATGAACAGCTGGACGAGGTAAAGACACGGTGAAAGGAAGTTTAACCAACGTGGTGCGACGCCATTTCAATGTTCCACCAAACCTTTTTTTTTTTTTCTGCCCGCTGCCCTTAAAACACTTCAGTCCTCTTAAATATTCAAAGCAAGAAATATCACAGAAGGGTTTGTAAAACTTCCCAGAAACGCTGCTATTTAAGTGGAAATATAAGAATATAACTCGAATGGTTGCATTGGATTTTAATGAAGTAAATATTTGGACTGAGCAGAAGACGTCAAACACACGTAAACCTCCGCTGAAGGTTTTTAACGTGGTGAACCTGTTTTTGAGTCTATTTTCAGGTTTTTGGGGGTAATTGTTGTTAAAATCTTTGTGTTTTTAAAGAAAAGGCTGGAAGACTTGTAAAAGCGACTGACCGTGGCTCAAGTTCGATTTGTTCTGCTAAAAAATACCCTGAACCTGCCCTGTGAGGAGGGGCGTACCGGGTTCAGTACCGAGGCAGTGGGTGGCTGATGTTCAAGGGATCCTGGTCCTGTTGTGGTTGATTTATTGGACCAGCAGGGCGGCGCCTCCTTGTGGCCAAACCAACAACCCCAACTGGTCGAGGCAGACGGGAAACCATAGACGATATAAAAACATTTGTAGTCTCTGGGTCTGAAAAAGTGAAGCCAATGCAGAATTGTGTTAAAGTGCAGTACCACCGAGGGCCACTAGGCTCCATAGACCCCCATTGAAAAAGCATCAAGTTCTCCCCTGAAATACAAAGTCAGTAAATGTTTTCCACAAGTCATCATGGTGTCGTTAGATAAACTCCCAGTAAATAATCCCAGTATTCATTAGATATTAGGACTCAAACATAGATATCGTATTTACGAGGAGAGACGCCTCGTCAAGCCGACCGGGCTCGATTGTTTTCTCAGAGACCAAAACACGAGGAAATCGAAGGCAGCGTCAGGCTTCTTCATTTGGTGTTTTACCAGGCAGGTACCGAGAATTCGAGATTTTTATTGTGCCAATGAGGCTTTTATTCAGAGTAAAACAAACTGATTGTTCCAGCTAAAAGTAAGAAAAAAAACTAAAGGATTATGTAGATTGTGCTTTAAAAGGATTGATTATTCTTGGAATCCGGTAACGTGATATTTAATTCTGAAAAGCACTGACTTGGTCAAACAGTGGGAGTTTATCTTAGTTTTGGACGCCTCCTGCTGGAACCTCCTGGCTACCGGTGCAGGAGAAATGCTTTCTGTCCCTCCTGGGAAGATTTCTGACTGTTCCTTATCTCTGTTTGGTTTTATTATCACATTTTAACAACACAGTGAGATTGATCCCGATGCTCCGATGTTCTATCGCTGAGAAAACAAACCCTTTTGAACTATTTGGTATTCTTAGCCTCGCAAGACTCACCTCGGGGTGTTGACCCAGACGATGCCAATGTGGCAGAAAAAAATACACTCCTTGTCCTTCTGGTTCTCACAGGAGCAGCGTTTCTCTCGCCGGTGGGCCGTGTGGGCGAGCTGCGCCAGGGGGCCCTCCTCTGCTGTGGGGCTGGTGGAGGCTGGAGAGCAAAGGTGGAAAAGGGTCATTAGTCGTTGCGTTCGTATCAATTAGTGTCTTTTGAATTGTATTCCTGTTGTGAGGTCATAACAATCTTTGAGTTAAATTCTTACATTTCCTTATCGTCACTGTTTGCAGGTGTTTTGATGGCATCAAACCTGATGACATCGTCAGACTTTACACATTTTAATGTTCAAAAATATCTTTATTTATCTTTCTGAACATAAAGATGTTTCCACCGCGGTCGGACCGTTTCGAGAAGCGTCAAGTGGATCGTCGAAGTGCAAAGGATTCAGCTGACCGTGAACGTCTGGATCAAATTTTCCGGCTATCTGATCGTTATTAAGACATCTGACTCTGAACCGAACGGATTTACTGCAGAAATCACATCACAGTTGAAAGGCCTCCGTCAGGGAGGAAGACTCACGTCGGTCACGCTGCTCATTGTTCTTCCAATGTCTGAGCCTCTTTTCTTTTGTTTTGGGAGTGTTGGCACCTTCAAACAATTCCCTGCTTCTTTAAACTCAAAGATGACCACACACACACACACACACACACACACACACACACACACACACACACACACACACACACACACACACACACACACACACACACACACACACACACACACATCCCATAAAGCAGACAGACAGCCTTTGATCTTGCTTTGAGCTCACACAGGGGAATGCTTTGGCATCGAAGGAAGGATTTGCACGGTTTACATGCGGGCACAAAATAACATCTCTCACCATAAATAGTACAAATCTGTTCTTCATACCGACGCGTCCCGGACAATAAAATATTTGAGTGTTATTCATGTAAAGTTTCCAGGGAAGCTGCGTTTAGTTCGAAGTGCTCGGCGTCTGAGCTGCCGAACTCCCGGGACGCCGCCGGTCACTCGGGACACTTTTATTGCCTGTAAAGTTTAAAGTACAAGAACTTCAGTCGTTGACTCAATCGGCCACATCGATCAGATGTAACTTCCTGCCGGTTATCCAGAGTCGGGCCGTGTTGGCAGGAAGCGAGCCAATCGATGTTTTCCGCAAGTTTTTTTGGTGTTGTTAGCTAAAGTTTTCTGGTGGTCCATCTGAAAATAATCCCGTCGTTAATTGATTTCCTGGCGCTACAGAAGAAGAGGACGCGGCAGTAGGAGACAGAAACACAGGAATTCATGTTTCATTTGAATCTTTTTCTGGGAATTTGGTTTTGGGATGCTGCTGTAGCGAAAGAATTTCCCCTCGGGGATTAATAGAGTACAATAAAAAAATAAAAATAAAAAACAATTAAAACTTGAGCTACGATGGGATGGAAAGTCGAGGTCATGTGACCTGCAGCTCCAGTCGCGGGTCGGTGCGTTTGTGCGCCGGCGGGTTCTCGTGTCCGACGTCCGTCAGCACGGCAGCTTCCTGCCAGACGTTGTCACGGTTTCATAAGGAAGGAGGTAATGATTGAAAATCATTGAAAACTGAGTTGCGTCGACAGGCGGTTGCACATTTTATATTGTTCTAACGATCCAAACTGGAGTGAAGTTTGTCGGAGGATGCTGACGGCTCTCCTGACCTCTCCGCGGGTCCACATGGCAAAAAAGTATTTCCTGTAATAACCTCCATCTCAAGGTGTGAGGTGGAGGGGGATTTATTTCTCCAGATTGGACACGCTGTTGGTCCGTGTGGTTCCCGAGGAGATCGCTGTCTCGCAGCGCCTCCTAATCTGGAGTTTGTCTTGTAGCGTGGATACACGAAAAGCAAACACGACCTCTTTCCCAGCGGTTTTGCACGGTGAGTTATGGCGCTGCCAAACCAAACTCTTCCTGAACGGAGGGCATTCTGTCCCGACGCCGAAAGGTTCAAATCCATTCGACGCTTTTCCAGCCAACGGTCATCATGTATCCTCCAGAACACGCAGCAAACACACTCATGCAATATCCTGCACTTCCACGTATATGTATACGGGTTAAACACGCAGGCGGGAAGTTTGGATCCAAAGTCTGAGTGGCTCCTCTGCAGATGTGAATCACTCGTGGTTATGTATAATTCTTAAATATCCAGCCCCAGGTTTCCCTGGTATCTGCCCAGAGCCCAGAAAACAACATCGTTTTTACACTAAACAGACGAGATAGCTGGAAGACTTTGTGACCGTTTGACAGAGACGGATTAGCGTGAATGCTAAGCAATGCTAACCAGCTGCAGCTTCACGTTTTGTTGGCGTGTTTTTATTCTTCTCATCGAACTCCCTGCAGAAGAACAAACGAGCCCCAAAAAATACTTCAGAAGAACCTAAAAAATGCCAAAAACTGACAAGCGAGTATCCCGAGCTAATCCCTCTTTTGGTTTTAATCACAGCCCGGATCAAACAGGCATCAGGTACTTGGATCGGCTCGCCGCGACTCCTCCGGTTTGTCAGCGGAACAATAGCTGAAGTTTTCGCTGCCATCGTTTCATCCTCGCCGCTGTAATTTCAGCACATGAAAGATCCCTTATTATCTTGTCGTTGACTTTTCTACTTCTCCCTGCAGCTGCTTCACAACTCTCCTCCTCCAACCGGCCGGCTGTCAGTTTTCAGACTCACATGATGAGTGAAGTGAAGACTTTGAAAGGAATTCGTCCAATAAATCTGATTCTGATGAAACACAAAGTTGTTGCCACGATAACAGACGATGTTTGAAACATGCCACGGACTCTGTGACTGTTGAAAAGCCGGTACCTAAAACTTCATTTTCACGTTCGTTGAACTCCCGCTGATGTGAAACAGGAAGCGGCAGCTCGCCCGATGAGCGACGACGCCACCGACGGACCTCCGTCACGACAAAACGTTGGACTCCATCGCTCGCATCCATCCGCGGTTTCCTCTCCCTCGTGGCCGAGGTTTTCCGAGCAGCATCGAAAAACAAAGACGTTAAAACAAACATCCCGAACCTTTAAAACTGGATGTTCACGGTCTGGTAATGGCTGCCAGACAGTGGGAAGCCACAAAATAACCATGTGAAGTTATTTCATCTTTTTGAAACCGGAGAATCGTTCCAATATTTTTCCATTTCTGGCACCGTGATGGTTCCATTTTAATCTCAAGGTCCAAAACTCCAACCTGCACGTGTGCCAACCTCCCATATGGAAGCAAATGTGACATCAGACTTTATGTTTTTTTTTATTGTTTCCTTGCTGAAGGCAGTGAATGGTGCTTTATGGATGTAAACAACATGTAAATGCACACTTCCTTTCCCATAATATCACGTAGTGTTTTGCGGTTTTCCGGCGCCGTTATTTGGGCGCCTGTGCCCATAAGCTCGCATACTTTGTGCAAAATTGTTCATGCTTCTTTGATTTCCATTGGTGGCTTTGAAGAAAAGAAAAGAAAAAAAAAGAATTGTGGGAAAAGCCAAGAGTTAAAAACCCTGTTTGGGCTCCTACATCGTTCGGAGGCTGCCAAGCCAAAGTTTAATTTCTTGCCGTGTTATGAGAGCGTCTGCTCGGCTCCACAGGGTTTGACAATATCTGACAATATACAGGCGGATCAGCTGCTGATCCCCGAGCGGCCTGTTTGTGTTGGCTGGCGTTGCTCTGCAGGTAAGAAGCCTCTCAGAAAAGATTCGGGAACACGGACTCATTTTCTTCGTATTTGTCAGCATCCACAAAAAAACAGACGTAAAGGAATCGAAGGTGTTTTAGACCCGAGCAGTAAAAAACAAAACAAAACAAAAAAAACAGGCTGCAGCTCGAACACGCTTGACGTCCGTCGTGTTTGTCTACCCTTTCGCCGACCCGGGTTTCTTGAAGGGGTTAATTGAGGCCAACGTAAACGCAACACTAATTTGTAGCTTTCGAAGGCCGAGTCGCCGGTTCGAATCCCCCAGACGGACTGGACGGAGAATGAAGCGCTCTCCTCCCTGGTAAGACTCCCGGTGACCCCCCGGGGCAGTTCGTCTTCCTCCGACCTCCCGTGAACCCGCCGTGCTCATGGAGGACATGGAAAGGATGTTTTCCAGATAAGTTTGGGGTCAGTAGGTCAGGTTGGGTACTACATCATCTGGAGGTTCCAACAGGTTTCTGAAGGGTTTAGAGATGATTAACGAGACGGCGCACAAACATGTTTTATGTCTTCTTAAATCAAGTGAAATAAAAACCTTCCAGGACCAGAACAGCAGATTTCAGACTCAGCTCAGGTCAAGGATTAAATCGATGCTCAGACATGATGAACGACCCAGCCGCCTCGTTTACGCTCGACTCCATCGTCTACTCCTGAAGATAAATGAACCTAAGCCGTCTTTTCCCTCCTTAGTTGAGATTCAACACGTCAACTTCACTATAAAAAGTAGCTGGTAGCAGCGATCGGGAACTCATTAGAGCTTTGTGATGGACAACACGCTGAAATGTACGATTCACGCAATAAAGTCAAGATGAAAAAACAGTTCAAAACAGTCCTGATATTTATTACCAAACTGTGTTTATGTGCTAAATGAGACACAATTTCTTTGTTACTGATTCTGAAGTTCAGTTTTTAATCTACACAAGACATCTTATAGAATTTATACCCGCAAAATGAGTAGTTTGATATATCCTCAAAAATCTGACTAATCTTGAAATGTAATTTTATTAATTTATTTCAACTTTTTTCCACATTTTGACTCTTTTCTCAACATATTCGCTTCTTTCTTAACTTTTCTACTTTTTTCTTGTGTCTTTGACTTTTTACTCGTTTTTACACTTTTTTCGCAGCATTTCAACATTTCCCTCGACGTTCTGATACTCCGTCGTATCTTGTGTGACCAGAGAGGTTGTTTTAACACTCGCTCATAACAAGATACAACAAACTGACTAAATTCAAAGGTCCGTTAGCATTTTACCAAGTCGGCCCGCTCACAGGACGCTGAAATGAAGGTGCAACTTTATTCTTGTAGTAAATGGTCGCTTGTTAGCACTGCTATTAGTACTAAGCTGCAAAAGTTAACCTAATCTCCAATGTGGTATTTAACGGGAGCAGCTGCCACACCGTAAATGTTTCCGTACTGTGATCCCGCCAAATAAAACGCTAAGTTCATTCTAACTATTGGCTAGAGTGAAGTTATTTTAGCGCAGACAAAAGGTTTAATCTATTTCTTGTGTTTTTTTGTTCTTCATATTTCATTCGAATAATAAAACACCAAACTCCAAACTTTTTTACGAGAGTTACTCTCACTTTAAAGTCCAAAGGTTCAGAGCTGCATGCTCACGAAGGAAGAACATGCGTTTAAAAGGCGATGGCGTGACCTCACACAGATTGTGTTTCAGGATATATTCCTCTTTGAACTGGCTGAGCCAACCGGCCCTCTTACACACTTATACGGGCTATTAGGTTTTATGTAGCGTCCTCGGTGCTGTCCTGTGATTTAAAAGGTGCTGTTCTCTGTAGCGGTCCCTAATAAGGCTCAGATGTGACATGAAGAACAGATAAAGACCGAAGGAAGAGAAAGAGAAATCACAGATGGGAAACGGAGAGTGTGAGGCGATGTGTTGACGGAGCGGCGCTCGATGAGTCCTCCGACGCCTTAAAGCTAACGGAGACGCTGCCCTAAAACTATTTCACCCCCCGATCGATTTTGCGTGGAAGGCTCAGAGGGAAAACAGCACACCAGGACATGAATATGCACCGTTGAACGAGAGGCTAGCAGATTTAGGGCCGGTCAGGACGCCGCAAACCACAAGCCGTATTTCATGATGACAAGGTCAACTGAAGGAGCAAATGCTCCTCAGACAACACGTGAGCCGGCCTCAACATCTCAAGACGATCAACTCTCGAGCTGATTTCACCATCAGATCTACGATGACCAAATAAAAACCTGCAGGTCGGTCCACGTGAACCCCAACGTGCCACAAACTGCTCCTTTAGCCTTTGAGCCTTATTCTGAAAGACCGAGTCGGTGTTTTAGTTGTAGTTTCAGGATTCACCTGCGGTTTTAACGTGTTGTGGAGACTTTCTGGTACCAGAAGTGTTTTCATTCTGCAAAAAAAAAAAAGCACTGTGTGAGGAATTATGACTTTTATTTGGCCTTTAAACTTATTTGACTGCATCATCTATGTAAACTACTAACAGTGTCTTTGATCCTGCTGCCTGTCTCCATTTTGTCTTTTGACACCTAAATCAACAAGAAGACAAAGTGGAGAATTGTCCCCGGGGGGCCTCACCGCTCCAGGGGACAATAAAAGCTGCAGCACTAAAATATCTTATCAGCAGACAGGTCATAAGCCCTGTGAAAACAGCAGCACATAAAGTTCACCTTGGACAGCTTTGTAATAGAAAGTCTGGGTTAAACTCAGACAGTTAAAAGTTCACCAGGTAGGAAAAAGAAAACAAACGGCGTTAATGGGAGTAAATGGAAGTAAATGAATCGACAGGTTTTAAAGCGTGACCCCCCCATCAGGACATCTCAGCCTCCACGGCTTCCATACGGACCGTCCTTATTCCATCTCTTCCAAACTTTATGCAAACTTAAAAGTCAACAAAGGTTCACCGTAATGTTGAGGCGGTTCTTTCTGCCCAGTCTGAAGGTTCAAGGTTCCCGTGGTAACCGAGTGAGGAACACCGAGAGGCAGCCAAAATCACCCAGAGCCGGGATTACGCTGGTTTTTCATTACCTAACTTGTCCGTCACTTTAAAAGGATTCAACATTTGAAATGAAAAGGGTTTTAGCGCAACGTCTTTAGCACGGACAGCTGCAGACTCTAAATCTCCACCGACCTTCAGATGTGATGGCCG
>NW_027210919.1:112500-170000 GCF_029030835.1 Brachyistius frenatus
CCAAAAGGTCTCGTTTACTGCCGCCGGCTGTTGTTGTTCGCCAAGAAACCGTTCCAAATTGTAACTCCGCCTAAAACCACAAATTGCCGTTTGTAGACTTGAAGGTACGGAGAGGTGCTCGGTGAGCTGCGGAGGCGGGTGGATGTTGGACGGAGCCCAGCGAGCCGATTCCTCACGCTTCCTCTCATTACTCTAAGACAGAGAGTACACAGAGTCCGCACTCAACGCCGAGGTCGGCAGTTTTGTTTTATTGGTGTAATTTGGCCAACATCTAATAATAAGCTTTCAGCGTATTATAATTCAAGTGGTCTGAGGAAGCCTCCTCTTTACTCTCCTCTTTGTGTCTTTGAATAATTGTCGAATAGTTCCCAGCTAATATTAAAGGGTATTTTAGATTTAAACGTTCGATCCTGCCGGAGAAAAGTTTTGGCGGAAGAAATGGCGGGGAGATTCCAAAACTGCTGCAAATATCGTGAAGATTGTTTTGAATGTGTGTAAACTGTTATGACCACGATATCCTTTAGGGATTTCCTGCTGTTGCTGTCAGACCCGTCCACAAAACCGTTATGAACTTTAGATTTACACTTTGAAAGGGAAACACACACACAGGAATCAAACTCAATGTACTGAATTTAAACCTCCGAAGTGAAAACAAATCTCAGTTTTTCTGAGTCTGACTTTTTCAGCTGTTTTAAATTAAACACGTTTGATTTCATCCAGCTGAAAATAAAATAATGTGTCTGTGTGTGTTTGCTTGTGCGAGTGTCTGCTTGTCATTTAGTCGAGTTTGACTTCTCATCGGGGTGTCGGGCGAGAAAATTAGAGAGCACAAACTGGAAAACAAGAGCCCCAGCGCTCCCATTGCCCCGAGATACTACGCAATTATAGAGGTGATATAATGCGGGAAGAGGAGGAAAAGGAGGAGGAGGAGGAGGAGGAGGAGGGAAGGGAAGAGGTTGAGAAAGACGGAAAAGGGAAAAGGACGCAGTGGTGATAAAAGAGGGAAAATATAAGAAAATATACCGCGAGCGAAAGTGTTTGTGTACAATATATGAGAACGTAGAGAGAGAAAGAAAACAGTGGAACGGAGAATGGAAGTGCAGCACAGCTCACATTAAGAAGCAGCCAACGGTTTGTGTGGATCGCTGCACACAGGAAGGAACGTTCACGTTTAAAATATGGTCGATTAGACCGAGACGGTTTCACTTCCAAGGACTCAAAAAGAACAAAGAAAAAACTCAAAACATACCTCAAAATTAACAACGGACAGTCAAGACACATGAGGGCACCAGGGATGAAAAATAAAAGTCTGAGGGTGGAAATATGGTTCAGTCTGTTCACCACTCTGATCCAGAAATATCTCAACTACTCCTGGATGCACCAACATCTGGAATCTCGATGGCGATCGCACACGATCTGATACAATAAGGCAAAAATAAAACAGTATTGGACGGCTGTGATCTTTGAGCACTGCTTTTCAAAAGCAACTACGGTTCTGTCATGGAAATCACTGCGTGGGCTCAGGAACACTCGGCTGTAAGCGGGCGAGTTGAAGGTTTCTGTTTCCCCAAAAGTCAGATGTTTCTCTGCTCCAAGTTTCAGGTCCGTGGTGAAAAGTCACAAATGTTCACCAGCGGTCACGTTAACGTGAGGAACTCAGTGATGATGATGATGACGACGATGATGAAGAGACGACACTCTGAACACTTCCTGATGAAGGTCGTTGCTTCCTGCCGTTCCGGGTGCATCGCTGCGCTGCGTTCAACAGGAAAAGTCTCTGAGCTTTTTATCAACCCTCGTATTCACAGATGGCTCCTTCTCCCCAAGCAAAGGAAATGTAAACGCAACATTAGACAGCGTGCCAGATATTAAATTGGCAGTAAATATCAGAATTCAGACAAATTCAGTCAATTTGAGGCGCCAGAAATACGAGCTGCTGCAGGAGGATTTGACTTGTCTGTTTTATATCAAAGTGAGTCTTCAGATTCTTGACTGCTTGTCAAGAAGAATGTGTTGATTTCTAAGGGAAACATAATAGGCAGTCTTCTCTATATAATGATATCTGAGAGGCTGTTTTTCACACATTAAAGCATGAAGATGAGTACATTTCAGTAAATTATGAGTCTCATTATGAGCGTTCCCACAGGAGTTATTCATCGCAGCAATTCATGTCGTCCATCTTTTCTTCATTTATCCGACTCCAGAAAAACTCCCCCGCTGCTGTCTTTAATCCTCTGTTCCCATCTGCCCTCAGCATGTTGGTGGGATGCTGTAGACGCTGGAGGAATGTCTGATTGATCATCCTCGTTCCCCGGAGAGCGTGGTGGGGGGATGGGAGGCGGGGGAGGGGGGGGATGTCAAGGTGGCAAATCTTAAACCGAAATAAATACCTCTTCTATTACACACAGGCCATAAACCCTGTAATAACATCACCGCTCCCCTGCGGCCGGCTGCCACAGGTGGAAGCAGGGAAGAGATTGAACTCCAGTCTGGTCGCGCTGTAATGACATCACGTGTTCGGGGGCCAATCAGAAGACGGTTTCAGCTGATAGAGCGACTCGAGGACGACTACTAACTCGTGACGGTGACACCTCGGATCCCGTCCAGTTTCTGTTTAGTACTACAACTATACTGCACAATGCGGCTTCATTATGCAATCAGTACGTACTCCAGTACCACCCACCACGGATAAATGTGCGTAATTATAAAGCAGCTCGTTCAGTCGAAAGTTGTAGAAATGAAAACACAACTAAAGCTGAAATTGTTTTCATGAATACGCTACACGTGGTAAATTGTCACGGAAGAGATTTACTCGTGCGTAACGTTTACGCAGGTAAAGCCAGTAAAGAAATTTGAAACCAAAACAACAAGATCTTTTACGATTGTACTGAAACAAATCAGTTTGTTCTATAAAAGTATTCAAGTTCGTTACGCAGCCGTTGAAGCGATGCTCCGCTCAAAACGTTCACAAAGGCTAACGTTAGCTCCTTTAGTGAACGGGTACACGCATGTTCTTTTGACAGAAAGAGCAAATGTTGAAATTCTTTAATCCATTTTGGAATCAAGAAATGTGGAATTTTAGTGTTTTTTGGTACCGACCACCAAATTTTGGATGTTGTGATTTCCCTCACGCACGTCGAGAAGTTTCTACAGTTCACTCAGGCGAACAAAAAAAAAAATTCATTTTTTTCTTTACAATGCATATTTTTTTTTTTTTTTGTGCAGTTTTTGTTTAGAAATGGTTTTGAAACACTAATTGGATGAAATCAGATTTTACTACATGTTAAAAAAAAAAGCTTCAGAAAATGACGCGGATTAATTAACTGTTCAGAGAAGCTCTGTAACTTTAGCATTTAAAGACAATTAGACATTAATAAACAGCTCCAGCTGATCGAGAAGATGAGACCTCACAACGTCCACAGTGAGACGTGGTTTTCCAAACAGGGACAGAACGATGGGACTTTTGTTTTATTAAATACATCACGTGAGTTCTTTTGTTTGCAATAAATAAAGTGGATGAAAGCAGATTCCCAAACGGCCCAAGCTGGCAGCTTTGGTATTAAACAGAAAACTGGTCTTAGAAAACTAAAGGAGACAAACTGCAGCAATGTTGATTTGTTCCGAATGGACGAAGCCGAGGGGAGACAAATGAGCTCCGGAGAACAGTATGTCCTCATCGGCCTGAGTATAAAAACAACCTAATTCTGCCTGCAAATCCATCTCGTATTTACTGTCCACCAGTCAAAGGCCGGATCAACATTCCTGAGACAGCTAGGAGGGAGGCGGGTGTGTGTGTAGGTGTGTGTGTGTGTGTGTGTGTGTGTGTGTGTGTGTGTGTGGGGTGTTCAAAAAAGTTGAACGGTTGAATTAAATAATCGCGCAACGGCAGCACCTATCAGCCAAAGACCACAAGGACGTGTAATCAGCAGGAGGCCGAGAGGCCGACACTGGAAGAAACGTCCAGCAGGGAAAGAATCCAAAAGCAAAAAGAAAAACGAAGCAGGAAATAGAAGTGAAACTATACCTGGAGTCTGTTTTCAGCTGCGGTTCCATGAATATGTTTATAGAAGAAACGAACTCCAATACGAGGCGACGCTCTTCGACTGTGACCGCAGGAAAGTGTTCTGATAACCGAACGTACCCTCCGGCGGTGTTGAAGCACGGTTTGGCAGTTTCACTCGTCTGGACGATCTTCAGAGGGAGGACCACGTGTCAAAAGCCAGCTCGGAGGCCCGTGAAGTTTGGCGGGTGTTTCCCTGAAAAAGCCGGCAGAAGAGAAGAGATGTTGTAGATGTAGACGTTGCTTTGAAGGAGAGTTTTACAGAGAAGCTGCGCACGGAATTTTGGAAATCAGATAATACCGACGACTGGAGGTCACAGGGTCGCTCACTGTCAGGGCGGCTTTTCAGCGCTGGTGACAACAAGTCCAGAGGAAGCGGCAACCAGCAGTGATGTCATCAACCAGCAGTGATGTCATCAACCATCAGTGATGTCATCGTAGGTTTGTGAACGTTATGAATCCTCCAGTTCAGATTCTGTCCGTCACCATCTTGTTAGTTCGGAGCGGTTCGGAGCAGGAAGTGACCATATTTGGACGAGCTGGGGGAGGAGCCAGCGGTGGATCTGACGATACTACGTCCCACCCACCGATAGCTGTAACCTGACAGCACCAACAGACTTGTCAATCAAACAGACACGCCCCCAAAAACAGGCTTATTTTTTCAACGAATGACATGACAGTCTGAACTGTGTATCAACAAACAGCAAAGTAAACATATGTCACACTATCATCTGCCTTTGTAAGCTACCGTTAGCACAATGGTTTCAAGGAAACTTTGTGAACTTCAACCGTGGTTCTGCATCTGTTGACTCACTACACCCTCTTGAGGTGTGGCGTGGTACTGCGGGATGGCATCAAACAATACATAGACGTGTGTTCTTCACATTCTGTGGCTTCTTTTAGTTCATTTTTGAACGTTTGAACCAAAATAGGTACACGTTGCACCTTTAAGGGGTTAATATAGTTCTTTCTGTTGATTTTAGCCGATTTTGATGAACCGAGCAAATATTTTCCAGTTAGCCTGAATTCCTATTACGCAACACATTATCCTTGATGTTCCTTCAACATGGTTTAATATTTACATTTGTGTGCCTTTTCCCCCCCATAGGTCCCATGAATGTCTTATTTTCCTCTGTTTCACTTCTGTACTTCCTGGAGGTCTGCATAATATTTCTATCCGTTTTATTGCCTGTGTCTTCTGTCTCTCCTCACAACCGCTGCGTTTATCTCAGCAGTGAAAAACTAAACATATGGTGAAGATCAGGGGAGATAGAAATAGAGGATAAATTACACCTAATTCTTCTTCCCAGATGAATGTTCTACCTGATGGACTGCAGCCAGCGCTGCTTAGAGCCTCACAGACGGCCATCACTGGGGGAAAAACCAACTTGTTCTCAGCCACTGAATCTCTTCATTTGAATGTGTGCAGACAACACATTCACACAAACACACACCGCTGTGTTCAAAACAGATCTGCGGTCGTCTGGCCAGGTTGGCTGCTCCATCTGGGCTCGTGTAATTGCCCCTGAGTGTTTCGGTGTTTGCTTCGATTCAGGAAGTGTTCCCTGCCTGTTTTCTAGCTTTGTTGTTTGCTGCGACTCAGAATCGAGCGCCAGTTGTATTCGGCTGGAGAACGCACCACATCATACGGTCTGAGGCCGGGAGCAGACGCTTTTGGTCTGAAGGCACCCCACCTACGCATCTCCTGCCCCCTCCGAATGCCAAACAACCCCCAGAAACCCTCAACCCACAACCCCACCCCCGAACGACCGAACGCCCCTCTGAACTCGTCTACTTTCGGCGGATCATCTTGTTTCCATCTCTTCTCGTCCTCTGAAAGGACACCGATGAGCCAAAACATCACGACCACTTCAGTCTAACATGCAGCCGGTCCTTCGTGTTCCAACGAAAAGCTTTCTTGTGGTCGGGTCGTGGTTTGTCCCGGCTCGGATCAATGTCGGCGCAATAATGCAAAAGATATGTCCGTAGTTTATTTAGCAGCACAACACACGACTTCAAGCCAAAACTGGGGCATCGCCACACCATATGTTCCCTGAAATAACTTAACAATAGAGTAAAACCTTCCCTTCTGTATCATTGCGTGGGCACAGCTGATTCTTGGAAGAGTGAGATGTTCCTGCTGCATCCTCCCTGAGACCCAACATGACCTGCAGCAGCGCTGTGATGGACGAGCCGGCCAAGGGGAACCTAACTTGGCGGGAATATCAACAGGCTGCCAAGGATTGCGAATGATGGAGAGACCTCGTAGTGGCTTTATGTCCCACAGGGGACTCAACAATGTGTTTTGGTCATCGTTACTTCTCCTGGATGTTTGAGTTTCACTCTTCAGGATGATTTATGTGTGGAGATTGGCTCTGGGAGGCTGTTTTGGGATTCTTCGCCTGAAAGTGAAAAGTTTCTCCGAGCTCGTTTTAAAGTGTGTATTTCTGAACACCTTAATAGATTTTCTTCAAATGTTCACTCGGTCCCAAGGATGAACTGCTCAGACTTTGGGGGGTCAAAGATTAAGATCACAGTGACCTCACACATTCCCATTCTCATCAACACGATACCTCAGAAACGGCACGCAGAGCGTTTTTCAAATTTGGCACAAACGTTCACTGGGACTCAAAGACGAAAGGATAGAAATCTGATGGTCGAACGTTGCTGTGCTCTAATGTCTGTTCCATTCTTGTGAATGCAAAACCATCAGATGTTACGATTTCTTTGCACCATATTTGAAGTATTGTCTCCTGTCAATCAGCTTTATCGACCAAACACGTGAACAGACATGAGGATTCCTTTTGAAGTTTTCACGACACACATTGAATCCGGACAAACACACATGTAAACCACGAGGCAGATCGGGTCAGATTGACCAGTAGGAACGAAGGAGTTTTTGAGTTGAGCCCCAGACCCAACAAGTGCCAAGAAAAACAGACCGCCATCCAGTGAACTATTTCTGAGCTGGTATTAGTGCTGGAGCCAAGAAATCACTGAGAGCTGTTTCTTATTTAGTTTACTACTTTCTGCAACATTTAAGATGCATTAGGGGTCAAATTGTTTGGTGCTCAGAGGAAAAGGATGGATGAATGATTGGAGCATCGACGAATAAAGACGGGGCGATAATCCTAAGTGTGAAGTGATGAAATGAAACAGAAAAGCAGATTAGGTGACCAGATTTAATTTGTTCTGCCATGTGTTTGGTTTCAGGGTTCTTTAAGCATTTAATGATTGGGAACAGCTCTAAAGTGAGGCTCACCAAGTGCACATCGGGGACTTATGAAAATAATACGACACGTCACTGGTGAGATATCATGGCGTAATTTGCTGCCAATGTGTTTGTTTTATGACAAAAGGAAGTGGCTGCCGGCCACGTTTTGAAATGCATCGAACCAGATGTCATAATTTAAAGTTGTTTCTCTTTTACAATGCGAATTTTGGGGATCAAACCTGACAAATAATATTCTAATTAAGTGTTTTAATTTTGTTTGGCAAACAAGTTCCCTTGCTTGTCTAGATTTTCACTCTAGTGCATGTAAACAGCCAGAACAAACAAGTTCAATTTGGTCAATAAAATTATCTCTGAATTCGTGTGCAGTCGGGTTTCAATAGGGCTCGAAGTTTAAAGAACTTCATTACCCACAATATTGTAACCTGAATAAATGTACTATGAAGTCATTTATTGGTAAAATCCGGTGGCAGATACATAAAACAGCTGATTTTTATAACTGATTTTTAAAACGAAGCTCATGCATGGTTCTTTCTGTTAAAAGCTTTACGAGCCGGGTCGCCCAAAGAGACCTAAATGCATGTAGACACACCTCTGATCATTTGTTTTCTTATCAATAATCAAAAACAAAAGGAACTCATTTGAACACAACTATCTCTCGTGTTCTCAAATGCCCCCCCTCCCGCCCTCACCACCCCATAAAAGCAAGTGATGGGGCCGCTGACATAGTTATAAAACCGCAAAGCACAGGGAGGATGGACGGGTTGACAAAACATTTTCATAACATTAACATTTTCATAATGAGAGATGTTAAATGAAATAAAATGTGTACAAATACCATTAAAATTCCATCCTTGATACCAAATTTGAAACCACGGCAAGGATCAAGTTCTTTGGATACCGTATCGTGTTATCAGAAATCGACCTGGTATTTCCTGAAACTGAACGTGTACAAACCAAACCCCTCCATGCAGAGCTGTCACACCATTAAAGGCTCTTTGATATTTTTTAATACACTTTAAGCCTAAAAACTTCAATAACTTGTCATCTTAACCAAGCAAGAGTTACATCACTTGATATTATTCAACTCAGGTTTCTGCGACTTCCTTCCACCTTCCCCCGATCTCACATTAAATGTACGTTGCAGCAGGAAAAAAAAAAAGGTAACCCCCCCCCCCTCCCCCTTCCTTAGGAATGGCCTCGGTTTACCCAAATGGCCTCTATGGGTAATCCTGCCCTCCCTCCTCCCTCCGTCTCCCCTTCCTTCCGACCGCACTTTATGTTAACGGTATATACGGGTTTAAGAGGTCTGATGTTCGGTCGACCTCATCCCTCCTCCTCCTCTTCCTCCTCCTCCTCTCTCTGCCTTCATCTCCACTTTATGGGACGTGAGAAGGCATCTCAAGCTTGCTGTTTTAAACTCTGACTCAAACAAAGATAAGTGACGGGATTCTACTGAACCTCTGAGGGCCAACAATACATGAGAGAAGAAAAGGTGCCGATAGGAAAAGGATGTGTGATGGTGTGGAGAGGAGAGAGGAAGAGGAGAAGTAAAAAAAAAACAGCTTCTGGCTTACCTTGTTTTACATTTGGAGGAGCCCCGTGTTCTTTTTCTTTATAGACGTATTCTGGCCCGACGTCCAATAAACACACACATGAACCGTCTGCTGCAGCATTGGGAGTTAGGCAGGCGTGCCGAAATGAAACTATGTTAATGCGCGGCGAGGGTGGAAAAGTGGAGCAAAATTTTATCTGGAAAATATGAACGATATAATCTGAAGAAGATTGTGTGGCTCTGAGTTCTTGGTGCTTTGAGCAAACATCAACATGCAAAGATGACGATGCTAACGTGCTAACCTTCTCCATCACAATACCACAATACCTTTCACTGCGGTGTTTTACGGCCATGTTTACAACAATCATCCATACAGCATCCATAAACACAAATTTACAAATAAAATATAGGAATTTAATTATGTCATTTGGGATTTAGTTAATTTGGATATTTGCTACTAGTATTTATTTGTCTCACCAGCATCAGTCTTTGCATCAGGGTTTAGTTCATCCGGGCATCTCCTCCTCAGTTATGGCATCGCATTCACAGGAATGGACTGGACGTGAGCTCACAGTGACCTTTGACCACTAGACTTACATCACTTCATCTTTGAGGGCCAAGTGAATGTTTGTGCCAAATTTGAAGAAATTCTCTCGTAGCGTTTCTGAGATATCGCGTTCATAAGAATGAGACATGAAAACACGATAAAAACATCTGCATCAAAAAATCATCTAAAAGTCTATTTCTGATTTCTCAATAAGAGATCAAATCCACGCAGAAACGCCTGAAAATAAACTTGGTTCTTTCGTCAGTGAGGAACATACACAGGATATATGTTCTTCTCCGGGGAAAAGGAGAATTTCTCCTTCGCAAGCTGGTGAAAACATCTCATTAATAATCATTATCCTCACTCACATACTGCAACTCACAATGCAACGGTGCTTTGATTTGAAAACAGGATGTACGCTCATACACATTTATCTTGACTGCTTCCCGCGTGGACATTTTTTTTGAAACTAGAGGAGAGTCAGGAGGGAGGCGGTGAGGAGAGGAGTAGCTCACGTACAAACAATCAATGTGTGTCATGAATTCTCTTCCGATATACGCCAACAACACAGCCGTGTCCCGGTACGACCGAGGTTCATCACGTATGTTCTCCAGGACGGAGGTTTCATGTAGTCCTTCAGAAGAAAACCTCCCACGTGTTGAAACCAGGAGATTTTCCCTTTCTTTCAAAAAGGAAGGATTTCTCACCAAAATGTGTAGTACACCCATTTGTCGACTAGAGATGCAGCAGAGGTGGGACACTTTGTCTCACCTTGGGGTGAACATTCATTGTATATAAAAGTGTTCGTAACTTCCGGGTCTGTAAAATGGTTCCGATCCAGAAGTGTCTTCAGCTGCAATACCAGCGAGTGCCACTAGAGGTCGGCTCCAAAAAGCCTCCGGCTCCATAGACTCCCATTCAACTTCTCTCATCAAATCCAAAGTGAATAAAATGTGTCCATCAGTTCTCTCGGTGTTGTTAGCTAAAGTCACTCCTTCTTCTTAGTTTTCTGGAGGTCCATCTGAAAATAATCCCTCATTCATTAGAAAAGAAGATTCAAGAAGACCTGGTTTTGGGGGCGTGTCTGTTTGATTGACAGGCCTGTGGTGCAGTCAGGTTACAGCTATCGGTGGGCGGGACGTAGTATCGTCAGGTTTCCGATCAGATCGGTCAGATCCACCGCTGGCTCCTCCCCCAGCTCGTCCATCATCGAACACAGAACTTTTCTTGTCCCTAACACAGTAGTTTTCTTCCTTTATTAATGTTTGTGAAATTACAACAATGCTGCCTAAAGGACCGTGAAGCTTCATCACTCTGTCAGTTGTACTCAGTCACTGTTTCTCCTCCGGCTGCAGTCGTCGCCTGTGTTTGTCAGCTGATCACTTCCTGCTCTCCGGCCAATCACCTGCCGGCACACCTTGCAGATGTCAGCTCCTCTCGGTGCACATGGTTCTGTTTCGAAGGGAAATTCCGCCACGTTAATTGGTTTCTTTTCTCTTTTTTTTTCATAATGGGATAATAGACGAGGGGATTCCTGAGCGGTGTCGTTGCCGCGGTAATCTGACGTGACGACAGCAGCGAGCTGTCAGCCTGAATGTAATAAATGAATCCCGACAGTCAAACAACAAGCTGATCTTTGTTTCCTGGGGTTTGTTTGAGTACTCACGATCCACTAAATCTACACTGTGTACAGGAGGCTCTTTATTTACTGCTCATCTCTACTCACAAATCAAACACAGTAAGAAATGTTTGACAGACGGCAAGTCGCTCCAGAAGTGAATCCATGTGCAGCTGAAGGGATAGTGTCCGAATCATTTCATTTCAGTTTTATATAAATGAGGTCATTTCAGGTCACTTTCATTTCAGGGGAGAACTTGATGCTTCTAAGGTTACGTCCACTTTCACATCCAGGTGGCGGACGTCCTGACACTGACGAGGTGCAGTTTTCCTTAAAGGACTTTGTGAACCTTGCTGATCTCAGCAGCTTCCAGACCACACACTTCATCCTGACACTGCAGCTTTAAAACCAATTTCAGGAGTCAAGAGAGCGAAACCAACGAAACCGAAGTGATCTGTGTGTGTGTGTGTGTGTGTGTGTGTGTGTGTGTGTGTGTGTGGACTGCCTCCTCTCCGTACACTGTGATAAATGATCTGGGAGCTCTTGTGTTTTCTCTCCTCACCTCACACATATCTCCCATCGGTGACCTCACCGCACGCTCAGGAGTAAATCCCAGTGTTGTGATTGGCTGAGGAGGTGAGGATAAGACGGTGAGGAGGCCACCAGAGGCCCCCGAGGACGAGGCTCTGCGACGTACAGAACCTTCTGAGCTGCCGCCGATATCCTCGTCGTCCGCGTGACACGAAAGTTCGAACACATTTCACAACTTTATTCCCTTTAATGTTGCAGTGAGTTTCAGAAAATAACATCGCTGACAAACCATAAAAAAAAAACACAAAAAAAAACATACAACATGGCTGAAACGGCTGCAGGAAAGTGTTTACAGAGTCGTAATAATTATAATAATACAAATACTAAACAACAAGGAAAGTCAATTACAATCATCTGCGTTTGGTACGATATTCATCAACGGAACCGAGTTACTCAGAAGGGTTTAAATTAACTGTAACTGTACATGTGAGAGGAAAAACAGAGGCTTCAAGATGTCGGGGGAGTTAGAAGACAAGTTACTGAACCGAAGCGGCGTTTGGAAATCATCTGGTGTCGATTCATTTCGGGTTTTAAGGTTCGAAGACTGGAAGAAATGCAGCGCTGTCACGGAGAGATCGACCGGCTTTACCGAGGCTCGACACCAACGTTCTGACCAGAAACAGACAAACCAACTTTATTTCCACAGATTCATAGAAATGGGAATAAATGCAAAAGAAAAGATCCTCTGAACGTTCGCGTTCCCTCGAGGAAGTTGCAATCAAAACTGCACAAATTTAAGTAATCTCTGTAACATTAGCGGCTTTGAGCTTCCAATTTAGCAAAGTTCCTGCAATTTTTCTGCAAAAAAAGGTCGTGAGCAGAAGCTCTGCTGAAAGTATTACGACATGAAGTCGCCTTTCCAAACAAAGCTTGACTTCATCACCATAAATAAGTGTTAACCAGATCATCAGAAATCTAAATGACACAAATCATATCCAGCGGATTTGAATGATCCAGTGCCGTATATTCAGCAGTGTTTGGCTTCGTTTTGGGGTCCGGGAGAAAAATGGATGAAGGATCCGTTTCCACCCCTCAGAACTGAGCCGGAACCAGAACCAGTGAGCTGCCAGAGGGGACTCGTCCCGTCTCAGTCTCCGGGCAACACGCCGTCCGGCTTCAGTCCTGAAGGCTGTTGGCTCGCCGTCGACACGAACGTCCGGCGAGCCAACAGTTGATGAGTCCAAAGAGTCGGACAGATTTCACTACAGATGAGGTGGTTAAACAGACGGACAGAAAACTGTACATTTACAAAATAAATAAAAAGTATATCACACAGTAAATACGGCTACAAAGCTTCTGGAAGATACGAAGATATGAAGCGACAAACAAGACAGAATCCAGACGGAGCGACGTGGGTACGATCTGTACGACGAACAACATTCGGTCCCTTTGAACCGGATGGTTCGATAAATATCCTCCATCAAATTAACATGAGTTATGCAGCTGTAAAACTGGAGGACGAACTTGATCTGTGAATCAAAGACGGCAGTTAAAGTCCACCACCGAGATCTGAACTTTATCCGATCATGTTGTTTGATTGAGTTTAAATCGAGACTTTCAACAAGTTTTTTTTTAAACTAACACAACTAAAACTTCACAAAAAAAAGTAAATATTATTTCTGGGTCAGTCTAATAAATTTATTTGGAACTTATTAGAAACTAATGCACTCATGAAATAAAGCGTCGCACACAACCGTTCTCACAAAGGCTTCAAAAACACTCCGGAAACCAAAACTGCGGCCAAATAAAAATTTCTGACGAGTCCAAACACGACTCCTGCAGTGCATTTGAACAATTTCTGTCATATAGTAACCAACTATTTTGATGGTATCCACGATACAAAGGCTGCTGGATGAATCAATAAAAGACGACTGTCAAACTGCAGCCTTTGATGTGCCAGTAAACTTGATTGCCGATGACTCAGCGTTCTTTGTTACAAATTAGAGGAAACTTGTGTTTACTTGTCAATTAGGATTTGGACTTTCTAGCCGTGATTGGAAAGTCTTATGTGAGGAGACGTTCGCGTGCAGAAGAATCGTGTTATTGTCTGAAGATGTTTTCTGGTTCCAAACGGACAGAAAAGGGTTAATTGAGCAGCAGCGTATCGAGTGTCGCTGTGCATCGGTTGTTGTTGTTGACAGGCGGGCTGGAAGCCTCCGAAAGACGCAGGAAGTGACTTTGATGGCTGTTAAATGAAATCAAATGTCGAACTGCTGCGATGGACCGTGATGCAGTGATGGAAACACGACGCTGATGTTTTTTGTCTTTGATAAATGATGAAATACAAGTCTCGGTCGCAGACTCACAAGTTTAAATTGAATTAAAGGGCCAGTTCACCCAGATCACAGAAATAATCCAGATTCTCTCCAGATTTGTGGACTCGAGTTTGAAAATGTTCTTTTTGTTGGTGCTGATATTTTAAAAAAATCGTTCAATATGTGCAGTTTTTCTGGTGGTGCTAAAATAACGTTAAAGATCTCTCCAGATACGATGATCTCATCCGTCCACAGACAGGCTCCACCGGGGGAACTCCCACCCAGAGGTCTGCACAATACAAAATCCTTTTCATCTTCATTACATTTGGGTGACGACGGGAAACGATTGATTGTTGCCGTGATTTGGATGAACTGAGCTTTCAGCGGAGTTTCCTCACGCTCGGATATCAGAGATATCGGTTCGAGATATCGACTTTGCTCTTCACGATAATAAACTTTATAATGGCGTGTGAATGTGTTAAATTGATCGACTGGCCGGCGCCTCTTTCCTGACGAAGGACCGTTTCCTGTTCCTAAAATTGGGGCGCCAGTTCGGGGCGTTACAGATTGTTTGGGTTTGTACGTACAGTCGCAGCGAACCTTCCACGACTCCAAGAAGGCACAAACGAAAGCAGATATTAACACTATAGATTACGGCACATGGACTAGATAGATGAAATATTTACACAGGATATGGCTCCACACACACAAACATGCACAAACGACCAGTTTTAACAAACATCACAGTATTAAAAAAAAAACACCAAAACAAAACAGCCTACTTTTTCCCTTTTCTTTTTCCAAGCTGACCGTTTTTTTCTTTTTTCTTGACCACCTTCCCACCTTGTGTCAACACCTTCCTC
The DNA here is from genome assembly GCF_029030835.1 of Brachyistius frenatus. Lineage (NCBI taxonomy): Eukaryota > Metazoa > Chordata > Actinopteri > Embiotocidae > Brachyistius > Brachyistius frenatus. The sequence goes on from NW_027210919.1 coordinate 127,222, forward strand.
CCCCTCCCCCTCCCCTCCCCCTCCGCTCCCCTTTCATTTCCTCTCGGTTGCACAGTCTGCCAGCCAGGTCAGCCGATACTGGGATTTGATATGATACAGTAGAATCGCATCTGCGTCTCTTGACCACCCCGTGAGCTCTCGAACGCGCCTCATCGACTCGATCGTCCGCGGCGAGTTCTCAGGCTGAACATTTTTTGGGCAGGTTTTAATTTTTTCACACCATGCAAAGCGCTACGTAGCTGTTGATGCATCTTCGCTGCAATAATCCTGTCATGTGCTGCGTTTCGGCTCCTCGTGAATTCCAAAGACGCAAAACTCTTGGACTCTTTCTCATCCTCCGATTAAAATCACAGTAAAAAACGAAGCTCCCGCCACAGCTATGTGCGCGAACAATGAACACATGAAATTTTAACGGCTTTTCCAAAGTTCTGGGAGCAACCGAGGATGATGGGGGAGGAGGAGGAGGAGGCAGGCGCTCTAAGTGCGAGGACAAACACGTGTTCTTGAACGCGTCTTGAGGCTGGAGCTGGAACAGAAACCCTCCACTCTGAACGAAGCTGGCAAAGATCATAGAAAACACTCGGAGAAGCTCCGGGAATGTCGGAGGACGTTGAGGACGGTCCAAAGAGACACCGGGATTCTTCAAATGTCTGACAGCTACGGTCGTTTGAGAGTTGCAGGATGTCGGGAGTTTTTCCAGGACAGAAGAGTTCCCGACTGTTTGGCGGCCGGTCAAGAGCGAAAAACTCCAGTTCCAGTGTTGCACCTCTAACAGAAGCTGTCAGGGAGGACGTGGAGAAACAGTTTGGAGAAGAACGCGGGCGGCGGCGGCGGAAAGCTTCCGGAGAACGGAGGGCAGATCTAGAACCTGGTGCTGTGGGCGAAGCTGTCGGACATGATGATGTTCTTGTAGAAGTTGTCGGAGCGCGTGGAGCAGTAACCTTTCACCTTGTCGATCATCTGGCTAACGGGGAGGATGGAGGACGAGGAGGAAGAGGAGTTGGGCTCCGCCTCCGAGGAGGAGGACGAGGAGGAGATGCACTTGGGGCCGGTCGGGGTGGAGAAACATTTATCTGCAAAGAAGGACGAGAACACGGCGGAGTTACGACCTGATGGTGGAACAATCATTACAATCATGACTCAAAGGGACAGTTGGGCGTGTTTGAGGGGGTCGGACGAGCTGATTATCCAGTCGGTGCAGACAGTTCCTCCGTGAGTTTGCTGAGTTTTTTTGTGACTGTTGCGATTAAAAAATTTTTGATTTTGGGGCGGAAAAATTGCGATGTAATTTTCTGGAGTTGCAGGAATTAAAAAAAAAGGCTAAATTGAGAAAGATTTTAATTTTTTTTTTTTTTTAAATTTATTTATTGAAAAAACATGGGGCTAAAAGTCCTAAATCATAAAAGCTGCGTACGTTTCCAGAACAGACCGTCTGTGACTGGAATATAGAAACAAGGACTACATCAGCTGTCAAAATAAGAGCTTTAGATGCTGTTTAATTCATGTTCATTCAACACATAGACAAATGAAGCAAACAAAGACACGTCTCTTAATACTTGACGTGCGTAAAATTATCTTAGCATACATGCAGCAACGCGTCGCTTCTTCAAACTCGAGACACGCCGACCTCCATCTCCTGCAGGTAAAACGCAGACTGTGCATAAGTAACTCATAAAACCCCACTTCAAACAAACCAAACTATCCCTTTAACTCTTAAGTATTAGTATTATTACAACTTTAGACTCTGTCAGACTGAATTTTACTGATTTGCTTAAAACGGTGTTTTAGGATCCGTTTTATGAGGAATTCGTGACTTCACAGCAAGAAAAACACAACAGGGTTTAAATTACGTGGTTAAATATGCACGGCGTATATTTTAAATTAACTCAGCTGAGAAAGTAAAGCAAGGACAGGAATGTGAGTGAGGTGATGATGTCCAAGAGAAACAGAACGTATATGAGCCGAGATGTGCAGCGATATCTGGCACCACCCAAAAAAATGCTCCTGACGGCCCCGAGCCAAAAGTATTATATCAATATGATATCTGGGAAAACATGAGAAATGACGCCTTAAATCTGATACACACAAGATTATATGACCTTAAGAAGACCTCTGTTCATGTGAAGAGTCGGACGACGGAAAACCAACACCTACAACCGAAGAGATCCGGTGAGGACCGGTAAGAGCAGAAGAACATCGCTGAGGAGGAGGATGGAGGGAGGAAGGTGGAGGGGGTGATGAGGCCAAACATAAGGTCGCGCAGGCGCCGCTAACCCACCGCGAATACCTACGAAGGTCCCTCATCGAGTCTTCAGGTCACAGACGGAGAGCACTTACCTCCAACGCCCCCGAGAGCTCTGCTGCTACCATCGAAAGTCAAAAAACAAAACACTGCAGAGGTGAAACCAGCTCGGGACGTCCCGTGACTGCTAAAACGTCAAAGGTCATCCAGCGGCGAGTTGTTGGACGGTCTGACTTAGATCTGAGAGAAAACGCTACACACCAGATGCTTCCTCGTGTTATTCTCTCAGGACAGCCTTAACGAGCGCCGCAGCCTTTGGTTCTCTCTTTACCGCCGACTTCCAGCAGAACAACTGGCATCTCTCTCGCCGAGCAACCTGCTTGTTGTCTGGAGTTTTTCTGCGGTTTTATTTTTCTCGTCCGATGGGACCTTCTTCATTCCCAGAACGTTGCAATTTCGAAGGCTTTTTACGAGTCAACAGATCGAAGAACCGAGTGAAGCCGCGCTGGCTCGGGCAACGGCGTCACAACCGAAGACTCATTTCTGTTTGGGTTCGTGTTTTCACCTCGGTCAGGACGACGAGCTCGACGAGTTCAGTCGGGGACATGTTTAGTCCGAACTTCAGACAACAGGATGGGAATAACTCTTGTGTAACCGAGTCATTAAGTCTGGAATATCATATCGACATCGGGCGCCATGGCAACGGGGTTCTTCAACACGACCACACATTTCGAGTCTGACTCTGAGGGACGAAAACATGAGTTTACCCATAAGCTCAGAGCAACGTTGTTCTTCTACTATATTTACACTATCATTAGTGTTAGCTAAAGTTAGCCACCACGCTAATGTTTTTTTCTGCTATGTTGGGCAGACGTGCCAAAGTCGATGCTAATAATGTGAGAACATCTGGAAATGTTCATCCGTTTGAAATATTTGTCTGCAACATTCAGAGTCTCTGAAGAGTTTCTTCAAACATAATGATTACTTCGAGAGTCTTCACAGGCGTTGAAACAATAATTTTGTCAAGTTGCTAAAAATGTCATTATGAATTAATACTCGTGTCGTTACAGTGAAATTCTTTCTAACTCCAGTCGTGTCTTGTTGGGCTGACACTAGCAGCCCTACGAGTTTGACATTTAGTGGAAAATGGGCCAAACCAGCCAAGTGGAATGTAGTTTCCAACGCGGGCCAAATTAAACCGGCGGTGTCAGCGTTACGGAGCGGGACGACGTTCAGCTCCGGTCTGATTCCTGCTCTTCAGCCAAAGTGTTCCTTGGCACGCGGCGGGAGATCTTCGTCATCCGCGCTGTCGGTGCCTAATTAAACAGAGCGGGAGTCAAGCTGGCGTTTGGCCTCGCGCAGCGTACAGAGTCCCGACATCTCTTCCAACCGGTGTCGCTAGGCAACAAGAAATGTTTTCCTGCTGGCACGAGCCGCAGTCACGATTTCCCCCCCGATCCGCAGCTGATGTACCCGCCGGGCCTCATGCAGGAACGCTGCACCTGGTCCTGTTCACATTTGTTGACCCCGATGTTTGTTTTTCTGTTCCTGCGTCGTCCCTGAAGATTCACCCTGGACGTCACACCGCAGTGCGCTTCGGGACAGAGATGGAGCTCAGAGGGGCGTCCCACCTCGGGGACGGTCAGGTCAGCCTCCAGTCATGAGCTGTGCGCTGAAGAGCTTCTGTGACCTCGAACATCTGGAAACTATGAGGTGAGAACCGAGATGTTGTTGCCTCAGAGAGATTACGATCATATCGAAGGTAAAAATACTGGAAAATACTTCCTTTTTAATTTTGTTGTGCAGAAGATGCGTACAAAAAGTAGTCACAGCGACACTTTGTAATATTAATGCGATCACGATACGACGTTTTTTAAGGACACCGGAGAGCCTTTTAATGGAGCAGGTAGCAGCACCAGCTGGTGAGGTCGAAGTCGTTTACACCGCTGGAGTCCAGGTGACGTATCGCCAATAAAGCTGGCTTCTAATCAGGACAGACGTTTTCATGACTTCTTTTATTGGGACACAAAAATGGTGAAAAACAAACCAGACTGCTCCGAACAGGAGGTCAGAAAAATATAGGTGGTTAAACTACTACGGACACTTTTACAGCCGCGAGTTTAGTAGGACATCAACAACAGTCTCTACTTCTTTACATCCTACGGCCGGTCGTGCCGACGGACGTTTCCTCCCCGTCGGATCCATCTGGAAACGCTAACGTGTTTGGAAAAGCTCCTCTCAGCTGCCGCGGACGCTCCGCTCAGCTCGCCCACATGTTCGGTGTTTGGCCGAGCTGCGTGACTGCCGGGGTGATGGCTGAGTAACAACATAAGGAATGACAGGGGAAGGAACCGCCAGCTTTTGGCCGAGTCTGATGAGACAACAAGAAACGTGGAACCGATTATTTGCTGCAGCCTTCGCGCTGAATTCTGGCCAGTCGCGTTGCATTTCAACATGTCGGAGCTCAGATCCTTCGTCCAACCAGACAAAAGGTTTCGGACTCAAAAAGAGCTCAAAGTTCCGTCAACGTTAACCTCAGACACCAAATTCTCGCGTCCGTCTCACGTTGGTTCGTGAACGTTATGAAGCCTCCAGTTCAGATTCTGTACTTTCATATACGTACTAAACCTTTCTTTACATTCACACTTTTAACTGTCTGAACTAAAAGTATAAAAACACACACACACACACACACACACACACACACACACACACACACACACACACACACACACACACACATCCGTGACACAACCGGTGCAACACAAACCCCCGAAGTATGCGTGTGGTCCGCACGCTGAAGCGCACGACTTCACCGCGGCAACCGCCGGCCGTGATTTACGGCGACATCCGGCATCAGTCACGAGCACGTGTTTCACCCCAAGAGGCTCCGACAGGAACACTCACGTTTTAAGAGGCGACACTCACGACTAACCGAGCGCTACATCCCGAGACAGATTACGAAAGCTGCAAGCAGAGTGGCAGCTTTCTGTCTTCAGGCAGGCGGAATTAGTTCGCTGGATTAACGACATGTTGGAAACGAGGTTTTGTCGACTGTATTTAACCTTTCGCTTCGATTTCTGCTGCTACTTTACTACTGAGAGTTTAATTAGGTCAGAAAAGCAGCAGAAGTCATATGTCATCTTTTTTTTACTCCACAATGAACACGAGCTTTCCGAGCTGAACCAAGTGCTTTTTGTTTTGGTTGCTGAAACCACAGAGAACCTGACAGCAGTGGAAAAATGTTGGCAGTGAAAGTGTTGTGGTTGTGAACAGGATGAAATTTCAGGCTATTATGTTGAAGAAAGCCGCAAAAACCTCTTTGTTTTACTCTAAAATTGGTGGAATGAGTCCTCACTGGCCAGTGATTTAATATAATAAAATAAAAAAAGAAAAGAAAATTCTGTTATTGGCCTGTGATGAATTTGAAAGAAATGATATAATTTTATTTGTTCCAATTCTTAATAATTCTTCGATTTGTCGAGCTGCGAAGGATTTTGTTCCTCTTTTGTGTTGAGTTTGGCTGATATACTTCCCCGTCTCTCAAACACACTAACAATATTTACTGTTGGTCAGATATCTCAGATTAACAACAGAATGAAAACACCTGTTGCAGCTGCACAGACCCGGTTTACAGTTCATCTACATTCAACTGCAGGTTTCGGTTTCAATTTTTCCGTCGTTTCTTTTTGGTCAATTCGAGTTCTCACTAACGGTCACAGGAAGCTCGTCGTCGGATCGTTTCCAAGAGAAGCGATCGGTCAGTCGGCGGAGCTTGCAGCATCAGTTACCATGGCGATGAATCCCCGGGAAAGAAGTGAAGCGGCTTCGTAGTCCTGAAAACCTGTTCGACCTCAACGGGTCTATCAGGTCTCTTTTTAAACAAAATAACTTCTGCAGGTCGAGTTCGAGCAGGTTTACTGGGCTTTGTTTTTCTAATTAAATGACATTGGACTGAACTGTTTCCAAAGCTTTTTCATCTCTGAAAAAAACAAAGATGAGAGACAAAATTCGTATAAAAGTACGCCGTAAATATTGATGGCTCTGGGGAAACGTGAGACCGGCCGGCTGCGGAATGATTCATCGTATTTATTGATCTCATTATTTTCTGTCACAAAAGAACTGCGTCCCGCTGATTTCAACGGAGCAGATGTTTAATTTACTAGCGTGAGTTGATGACATCATAATAATAACCGGATTCAAACACAAACATTTGGTGTTAATTTCAAATCAGCGAATCCAAACGAGCGGGAGTTCCTCGGCGTGATGTGAACCTCGGCGTTAGCGCTCATCGGCGATCCAAAACAAACTCATCAAACACGCTGCGGATGTTAGCGGGGGAGGGGATGCAGGGTGCGCTTGTTTCTGCACCCCAGGGCACTCTGGGTGGGTGGGTGGACTTGAGTTTGAGTATCAGAGAGAGGTTTTGTAAGTGGAACCTCGTCCCCACTCAGCGTGTCTTGGGGGGGCGGGAACAAGACGGCGTGCGCGTGTATGACATCACAGTGATCGGACCAATCACAGCAACACAATTCACGGCGGCTGCTTTCCCAAAACGTCTACCGGCCGCAGTGCAATTTTTTCATCCAATTAAAAGTCGAAAACGTCGCAGTTTGAACCTCAACGTGCACTTTGACCTCGAGTGTTTTGGGAAAGCGGATCACGTGATGCCGGAAGCAGGAAGTCAAACTCGGCTTTTTTTTTTCTTTTTTTTCAGCTTTTACCTCCGTGGTGTCCTCCGCTCGCTCTCGTTATTGGTTGGAGGAGCTTTCTACACACCAAACACAAGATGATACACCAACGTCACACGGGGAACGGGGATGTGACAGGGGGGAGGTTTCCATGGCAACAGAGACAGACAAACAAACAAACAAACCTGCAATAATCACAAAACTATAGCTGGGAACTGCGTTTACGTGCCGACTCCGTTCGGTTTCTGATGTTTAAAGGAAAAAAAATAAACAACAGAGTCGGCACATAAACGCGGTTAAAACAAGTTTATTCTTCATCCGTTCATCTGTCAGGAATATAAAAATATAAAAATATAAACTACGACGCCAGAGCAACAAACATGAAAAAGAATCCCGACTTCCTGCTCGTCGTCAGGTGACGTGGTCTCACCTGTGCTGCTGTGTCGCTTGGTGAAGGGGTTGAGCGTGGCCTTGGCCTTGGAGGTCCAGTTGCCGGTGCTGGAGCCGAAGGAGCTGGAGGACAGAGACTTGCCCAGGTTGTCCGAGCTCACCTTCTTCGTGTTGTTGGTGGCCGTCTTGCTCCAGTCTGCGTCGGAGAAACACACGAGTCAGCTCGCACATCGTTTCCCGCCGGAGGACCGAACTCCTCTACGTTTATCTGACGGAAGCTCTACGGCCGTCGGGGAGAAGTTGTCCAAGTTAATGAAGCTTGAATGAAGTCTTTCAAATCTCCTCTTCAAACACGCTTTCTACCGGAGACATTGTTGATTTTAGTGATCCACTTTTATTTCTTTTATGCTGTAACTGTTTTTGTTTTATGATTTGTGTTATTTGATCAGTGTTTTCAGGCATGTTTTAGATTTAGAGCTTGTTTTGTTTTAATGGCTGATTTTATTTGAAGCAGTTTAAATTAAACATTTTTGTTTTTATTGTCTATTATTTGCTTTCATAACACATTCCCAGCTGTTTATAACTGTTTAATTTGTTGTTACCTGGAAAAGCAGCAGAAAATAGAAGGATTAGTTCTTTCTTTTTTAAGACTTCTTCCTCATGAGAAAATTCATCTGCAACAGTTTTGATTTTTCTTTATCACAAATCGTACTGAAAAAAAAAAAAATTTAATGTTGTTTTAAATAGCTAAAAAAGTCTGTCTTCATAAAAAAGGAAATAAACACAACACAACACAACAAACCATTAACTCGCAGCAGGACACAAATCTGTAAATTCAATGAGGACCTGTGTGACGCTGAAATTTGTCCCCCATCACATTCTGGGACCTCGTCTTGCCTAAAACTAACCAACAGAATGGGGGACAGATTTCAGCGTAACTCACTATCGCCCTGTAATGTACAAACAAATTGAATTGAATTCTTACGGATTAAACTTTTAAGTACTTTTAATGTTGCTTAAAAAAACCCATGAATGTTACATAAGTTGTATTTTAACCAACAATATGATTTGTTTTGGAGGACTCCCGGTCTTTGAGAGACGACTGAACTTGTATCTATTTTTTATTAGCTATAAAGCCCAGGTGACTTAGGTTTTATGTTTTAATAAAGCGTCCTCCTCTTTCTTTTTTTTTTTTCCAGGGCTGCTGTGGGAACCCGGCAGGAGTCCAGCAGGACTCCCGAGGAGGGATTCAACCTGAGACAAACACACGGGGCAGACAGACAGACGGACGGACGGACGGACGGACAGATACCTGAGTTGTCGGACAGCCTGAAGCGGCCGCAGCAGAGGTATCGCCTCCACTGCTTCTGCACGTTCTCCTTCAGGGCGCAGTGGAAGATGAAGATGAAGAGACCTGAGGGGGGATGAAGAACAGAGGCGGGAAGATGAGGCGTTGCCGTCACAACCAGGGCACAGCTGACCCACATTTTACAAAAGAACTGGGTCAGAAAGACACGGGATCATCCCAAGTTTGTGCAGGAATTTTCACTCATCATTGGGCCTCCATGTCTCATCCGGTTTCCCGACCTCATGACGTCCTCCTTCTCTTCATAGATGAGGTTTAGTTTGTTGTTGTCCAACTGTGACGGATCCACAGACTCTATGTTAAAGTGTTTGTGGCTTCGGGTCTGAAAAATGGTTCCGATGCAGAAGTGTCTTCAGCTGCAATACCAGCGAGTGCCACTAGAGGTCGGCTCCAAAAAGCCTCCGGCTCCATAGACTCCCATTCAACTTCTGTCATCAAATCCAAAGTGAATAAAATGTGTCCATCAGTTATCTCGAGACTTCTAAACGGCCGTTCACAAGCCGACGGGTGACGTCACTGCTGGTTGCTGCTTGGTTCCGACCCAAACAGGTCCAGTTCACATCGTCCCCCAGAAGGTTTCCAGATAAAGATCATCCTCAAAACTTGGTAAACCTCAAAGCACCAGACCGTCTCCGTCTGTAGCTGTAAGTTCAGGAGGACACGGTGACCTCGAGAGGTCGGGAAACCAGATGAGACCAAAGTGATGAGACCCATTGAAGAATAAAAATGCCTTCACAGTCACGAACTGGTTTCAACCTGAATCAGCAGGTCACACACCGCCTGTAACTTTAACTCATGTAATCCGAGCGTTCGCACTCGAAGGAGCTTTTATAACGAGCGTCGGACCCCCGTGTCTCTCCGAGTCCAATGAATGAGACGGTTTCTGCACCTTGCAGTGAGTTGAAGATGGCGAACAGGTACATGAAGGCCAGGCTGACGGGACCCCAGGCGAACAGAGCGAAGCCCCACGTCATGCCGAGCAGGAAGGTGAGGCTGATGACGCTGCGCAGGTTTCGTAGAACCTGTCGGACAGAACGGAAGTTAAAACTCGGTTTCAGGACCGTCAGGCTGCTTTCAGAAGAAAAGTCACGGTAAATAATCAAATTCACTGCCGACAACAGAGCGTGATCTGGAGAAGCCGAACCTCCTCTTGCAGCGTGCGGTTGCTCCGTTTGCCGTTGCGTCCGCAGATCTGCAGCATCACCACGATGAACATGGCCACGTTGAGGAGGAACACCAGGCAGAAGTAACCGACGCAGGTGGTGTAGAAGACGATCGAATTCTGGATCCAGCAGCTGCGGAGGAAACACGAGTCCGCTGGTTTCTCACGCCAACACACAGCTGGAGTTCAAGAACTCACTTGACTTTGTCGGGCTGAACGTTGACGTACGACTTCTTTCTGTGGTCACTTACAACTCCGAGGATCCCTCCGCCGACTCTCCTCCGCCGTACTCCTGCAGGCCGTAAGAGTTTTTATCCACCGCGACGACGATCCCCACCAGCACCGCCGGAAGTCCTGGAACCAACACACAGGTTAGCAGAGCAGCTCCCGGGTGCTCCTCTCTGGACTCTGCGGTCCGGTTCACACCGGACATTAACACCCGGCTGATCACAGCAGAGATCCCATCTCCACGCTGGGAGGTAGTCTGAGACGCAGACATCCAAATTCTTTTAGGAGTGTGAATACTCAAATAATATCCAATATGTTAAACTCAGTCCCAAACCAGTCTTAAAAATAGTCTTAAAACCAATTACCATTCTGTAAGTGTGATTCTATGAATATGCAAATAGTCCCCGCCCCTAACCGCACCCCCACCACTCGTCTGCAGCTCGATGATAGAGAAAGCCATGCCCCCTCCAAGTTGACAGGATTGGTTCCTTAGGTCTGTGATGTATGAAGCCCCGGCTGTCTGAATCTGTCAGAATTTAATTTAATTCCATCAACAAAACAAGATAAAATGACATTATGTCATAATTAAAGCCAATCAGGGACTCACCCCATCCCACTACGCAGAACTTCAGGATGTATCTGCGGATGTAGGTGTTGAAGACTTTGACCAGAGCGATGTACATGTGGATGGACTCCAGGCCCATCCAGGTGAAGGACGTCAGCAGGAAGTAGTGCAGGAAGACGGCGACGGACAAGCACAGCCAATCGGTTTCCAGACTGGCCAGCCAGCCGTCCAACAGGAACACCATGTTGAGGAAGAGCAGGGACGTGCTGAGGTTCATCAGGATCTTCGACGGGTAATCCCGCCGCAGCTTTCTGGCAGAAGCGGACCGAAAACAAAGAAAGCGGTTTGAGAAACTCGGTTTTGACGACAGCTTGATTCGCTGCGGTTTGTTTTTCAGTCCTGCGTCCAAACTCCCAAACAGCTGTCGCTCACATTTCCTGTCCAAAAGCGTCTCGCTTTGCGGCCGCTGACGGTTTCTCATGTTTCTCACACTTTGCCTGCTCCAGGGGTTTTACAGTTCAAAGGCTCTCAGACAGAAGCCGAATAAAGACAATCATCTGTCTATAAATTCAAATATTTATCCATCTATTAAGGACAAGGAGAAGAGTTGGACCTGAAAGGACCTGAAACTGGAGCAGAAACATCCGATTTTTGGGGAACAGAAAATGTTCAACACGCATGCTTTACAGCCAAGTGTTCCTGAGCCCATGCAATGATTTCCACGGATTCTTTTCCTCCGCTGTGAGCAGTGTGTGTGTTTTCATGTTGGAGAAGCCTGTTGCCATGGCGCCACAGTTCAGGTGGTTTTCTCTCAGAAGGTCCTGGTGGAACTCCGTGTTGACAGTCTGACTCTGGGGGACGAATTCACGGTGACACAAAGAAAACCCACCTGGTGTCTCCTGAACCTGATGCACCTTCTTCGATCTCGGACGGTGAAGCTCCGCCTCCCTTCGAAACGTGAACGTCACTTAGAAACACCAACCCAGCCCTGATTATGTCGTGGAAATCACTGCATGGACTCAGAAACACTTCTGTGGCGCGAGCAGATGTGTTGAACATTTTGTGTTTCCCAAAAATCAGCTGTTGGATTTTTTTTCTCTTTGATATAAATCACCAGCTGAGAGTCACCTGGCGGGAGAGTCATCGAACACTGAACTACCGAACTCACTCGAAGGCGATGTAAGTGAGCAGCGTGGCGGCGGAGAAGATGGCGGAGACGCCGCAGCCAATGTAGGTGATGAAGGTCAGGATCTTGTTGTTCTTGGGATCGATGTGGGGAGAAACTCCGGAAATGTCCTGCAGAGGAACACCGGGAACAAAAGAGGACGCGAACTCAATTAAATACACGAGAAACAAAGAACCCCATTCATGACCGGCGTTTTAACTTTGGGGAAAACAACTAAACACACACTAATTTAAATCCGACGTGTGGCGGCCACATGATGCAGCTTTAAGATGGAACTGGGAGTCCAAACAAACAGAATTCATTAAAAAGTTCATTAAATGCATCAAAGGTTTTAATAATGATTTAACCTGAACAGCTCTGAAGTTTTAATTAAATTTTCACACACACACACACACACACACACACACACACACACACACACACACACAGCGGTCTCACCATGAGGATGCCGAAGTGTGTGAGGTGGTCACAGAGGCAGATGGTTTTGTTGCTGCTGGACTCTTCAGACGCTCTGCAGCCGTCTGCGTTCCAGCCTCCAGCTCCACCTGGTGGCAGCACAGAGACGTTACATCAGGAAGCACTGATCTTATTCAGGCTGGAATAAAAGGTTCAGAGTTTATGTTTAACTTTCCACAACCACGTTATTGTTTTTTTTTGTTGACCTGAAAGTATTTTATTTGTTTTACAAAGAACTCCTGCTGGTTCTCAAAAAGTTTCTTTGAACTTCCTCCGAGAGACGCTGCAGTAAAACGTTAAATGTATTCTTAGATGTGCCAACATGAGTTCATGCACAGACTTAAACCTGCAGCAGGACCCCGCCGGATGAAACCTTTTTATCAGAGCTCCTCACGTAAATCGTTCGAGGTGAAACGGCTCCCCCTGCAGGTCGAGGACTTACTGTTCATGCTGAAGTCCCAGAACATGCAGACTGGATTCAGAGAGGGCTGAAAGGAAAGAAGAAACATCCAACAGCTCATTTCAAAATAAAAGATTCTCCTCACTCTGTAAATCAGGTTTAACTTTAGAAATATTTAAATTCAAACACAAACCGACTCAATATCAAAAAAGTTCTGAATGTTATTTTGTTCTTAAATTGAACTTCTGAACATTTCAGCTGTTTCTCTCTCCACGCTGCAAATAAAATGTGAAATAAAACAAGAAAGAAATGTAAAAGAAAAGAAATATTAAAGTAAACAACTTAAATGTTTAGAAAAACAAAATATAAATTGAGAATTATTTTTAAAAATGAGATAAATTATTGAAAGACAAAAATATTATACAAATAATTTTCAAAAATCTAAATGTTAACACACACACACTCACCTGTTGGGACAGGTGAGCGATCTGGATCTCCACCGGTTCCACCAGGTTCCTGATGGAGAAGTTGCCGACGCTGCTCGCCACCACGTAGCTGTTCAGAGAGCGGCCGGCCTGCTCCTTCTGAAACACCATCACACTTCCTGTTACCTGCTGTCGCCTCATTAAGGAGCCTTCACACACTCTGGAGGAGGAGGAGGAGGAGGAAGAGGAGAACTGCGGTTCTGACCTGGAACAGGTTGGTGCTGCTGAAGAACATGAAGTTGATCCGGGACAGAGACGAGAGGTCATCTTCGCTCAGAGACACGGTGGACAGGAGGGACGCCGGCAGGGTCACCTGAGCTAAAGGGTTAACTCTGTCCGACTCAAAGTCCACCTGGATGGGGGGTGGGGGGGTGGGTGGACAGTCAGAGGCTCCTTCAAAATAAAACTTCAAGAGGAAATAGACAGCCAGTAAAGAATAAAGGAGGCTGCCTCAGAGGCTCCTCCCCCTCACAGGCTCCTCCCCCTGTTACCTGGGGGTCGGTGGTGTTCGGGGCGATGAAGGCGCTGAAGGACGTCCCGTTGAACGCGGAGGTGTTGAGGGCCGATATACCCAGAGCTAGATGTCTGGAGGTGATGCTGATGGACGGACCCTCGAACTCGATCTTCTGGACCAACTCGTCCACCATCTTCAGAGCCCTGAGGAGGAGGAAGAGGAGGAAGAGGAGGAAATGAGAATTTGACTTCTTCAAAATAGGTACTAGCAAAAACAGAAAAATGTCTCAGTGTATTTTATGCTTTTCTAATTTTACTCGTGTGAATAACTAAACTACACGAGAGAAGAGGCGGAGTCAAGGAGGAGTAGAGGCGGAGTTGAATGAGGAGCAGCCGAGGGGGAGGAGCTTACTTCTCAGAGGAGGCAGCCAGCGCCGTCTCTGAACTGGTCATGACGTTGGAGATGATGGCGACGACGGTGGACGCCAGCGTGCTGTTGATCTTCGCCACGTTCACCAGCTGCTTCACCTTCGTCACCACTTTGGACACCTGCGGAGAGACGAAGGACAGTTTACTCTCCTCCTCCTCTTCCTCCTCCTCATCATCATCAACGTCACCGGACTCGCACCTCTTCGTTGGACAGCTCGTTGTTGGTGATGACGGCGAGCTGCACGGCCACCTCGACGGCGTTTTCTGCACCGAGAACCGACAGAAGAAACGATTCACACGTTTATTTCACTTCATCAACATCGACTGACTTCTGCAGCCCTTAGTGGCCACTTGAGGAACTGCAGTTTTTTAAATTTCATCCCCTGCTCGTCTGCACGTCATCTGTCCCGTTTGCCTTTGAAGCCTCTAACTTAACTTTGCTTCACTTTAAAGCTCTAGCGGCTGCTGCCGTCTGATTGGCCGAGAGCTGCAGCGTACCTGCCGACACCTCGATGGTGTCGATGTCGGTGCAGTTACTGAAGTCAGCGGCCGACCAGTAGGAGGAGAAGTTCTGAGGATTGATCACGCTGGAGGAAGAGAGAGACCTTTCAGTGAAGATACAGGGGGATAAAGTGCACTCAGTGTGTGTGTGTGTGTGTGTGTGTGTGTGTGTGTGTGTTACCAGGTCCTGGCGGTGCTCTGCTCCTTGTTGGGGAAGCAGGGCAGGTGCTGTGTGACGGTGGGTCGGCTCTCGGGCCAGTGGTAGTGCAGAGGTTTCTCCTCCGGGCAGTTCTCTGTGAGGAGGAACAGCGGCGGTCGTTTTATTTCGCAAACAGAAAGAAGAAATAAAAAAACCTAAAAAAAACTGGAGGATCTGATGAGGAAACACCAGGAAGAGATTTTCCGTCTTCTTGTGTTCAGGTTTGATGCTGTTAAAAAAAAAAAAGTTTCTTCTTGATGAAAGTGAAATGAGGAAAGTTGAAAATCTGACCGATCAGCTGGACGTCGATGGAGGCGGGTCTGATCTGCATGGCTCCGCCCACTGGCCCCTCGCTGCCGGACAGCCTGGCAGACACGCTGGCTTCGCCCAGACTCTCATTGGTGATGTAGTAATACACCAGCAGCGCCTGGCAGGAGAAACTGCAGACGGCACACGAGTCGGTCAGAGACCACCTACCTGACCTCTGATCTTTGACCTTTGACCCACAGTTCTCTTTTTTTTACCTGCTGGGGTTTCCTCCGGTCTGCGAACCAGGCTGGACGCTGCAGGGAGGAAATGGTGACGAGGTGAGACGAGTTCTTTCAAAAACACTCCACTGGCTCCGCCCACATTTAGTTTTTCCTGCGTTTTTTCCACCTTGCACAGACGTGTTTCCATTCCTGACTTTGTCCCACCTCCACACTGCCCCCTACAGGTCATGTTAATAGTGCGCCTTGCAGAGGAGTTAATTTCGGAGGACGAGAACAACCAACGCTCCAAACAGGAATGCTATCATGTAGTTTAACGTAGGCATATCTCCGACTTCACTTCCCCTCTTATTTTCTATTTTCTCCTCCTTTTTCAGCAAAACAAACCGTTTTTAAACAGCGTTTACTTTTTACACTTTAAGAAAATCTTGCTGATACAGACATTTACTTCAGTGAAGTTTTGACTGCAGAACTTTAACTTATTTTTACTTTGACTTCAGTAAACTATCTGAATACTTCCTCCTTCTCTGAGCATGCGGTCACATCTGATATCATTACTCAGTTACCTGATATGATCCACGTAGACGGTGTGGGTCCAGTTCTGAAACGTTTCGTTCAGCTGCAAGAAGACAAGAAAAATCACATCAATATTTAGATTTTTTTTTTTTAATCAATTAATTAAAACTGAAGTTGTTTTCCTTTTTATTTCTACCATGTTGCATCACGAGTAGCATACGTAATATTAGTTTAAATGATCTGCTGTTCAAGCCAGAAGTGACTGTATTTGGACGAGCTGGGGAAGAGCTGACACTAGGCCCCGCCCACATTCACCAGCAACCTGATTGAACCGCAGGCCTGCCAATCAAGCAAACACGCCCCCAAACAAAGCTCTGTTTGAGGCCTGATATCTAATTCAGGAGAGAAGTGGATGCTTTTTGAATGGTGGTCTATTGGAGCCAGCTCCTGGTGGACCTCTGTGGTATTACACACTTCTGCACTGGCTTCACTTTTCAGATCTGCAATCTTCGTCTTACCCAGAGAGACACGGTTCGCTCCACCTCCTCCTCCGTCAGCGCCGAGATCCCATCATCCACCATGAACGACATCCGGTAGAACAACACCTCTGCAGATGAAGGCGAGAGGAAATTATACTTCAGTCTCAATTTAGAAAAAAAAAACTATTTCACACATGTAATGAAACTTTTCTTTGGCGCTTTGTGCCACATAGCAGTCGGCTGTTGGAGCTCATGAGTTTCCTGAATTAGTTTATTGTGAAGGAAAACAGAGAAACTGGGGTTTGTTTTGATGCTTTTTATGTAGATTTATTCAAAGATCTGCTAAAAATCTTAATGACAACACACTGACTTACTGTAGGGAAACATCAGCCAATTATTAGAAATATTGTCATGAATATTTGTTGAATTGTAAACTCCCCTTTAGAAAATATATCCTATAGTTGCCTGTTAATACATGCTGCTGTGCCATAATACTGTAAAAATATAATAATATAGTTGGTAAATAAAGTACATTTTATTTTTCTTGATCAAATCTAAAGCTTGTTTTTCTCAGTTTTGAAGGGTGTATATTTGCACGTCAATCTTGTCTCACGGCATCCCATTTAAATGCAGCTGTTGTTTCAGGGCTGTCAGCTCTCCTGCTATGCTTCACATCGGCCACTAGGTGTCTCTCTAGTATCTCTAATTGTTAGTAGCTGCTACTGAAGACTCCATCAGGTCCGGTGGGGAGACGCTGCCAGCTGCACACCTCTGGAGGTTTAATTAGCAGCGGAGCAGGACGTCTCCACCGAGACGCTGGACGGACGGAAAGAAGACAGCGTTAAGAATCAGGAGA
Organism: Brachyistius frenatus; assembly: GCF_029030835.1. NCBI lineage: Eukaryota > Metazoa > Chordata > Actinopteri > Embiotocidae > Brachyistius > Brachyistius frenatus. Next base: position 144,314 of record NW_027210919.1, read on the forward strand.
CAAAACGAGAACACTGCAACCGGGACAGATGAAGGAGACAGAGAGTTCGCTATGATCCCCTTTGTTTGAACTATAAGTACCAGACTAAAACAAAAAAATATGACCCAGAATCACGACGGCCAATCACCAGCCTCCACTTCCCCGAGGCATCCCGCCCATTCGCATGATTGACAGGTTGATCTACGACAAAGAAATCGGAACCCAATTACTCGTTAAAAACAAGAACCCGGCCACCTTAAACATGATTAACGTCACGTATTCAGTCTTAAAATCTTTAGTTGTTTTCTCAACCAGCTTTTTGTTTTGGATCCATCGATAAATCACTGCACGGCCAAAAGTTTGTGGACGTCTTCAGCAGCTCATTTGCTTGTTAAATGTTTTCATTTAAACAAGTTTAAAGACTTTAAGACAGAACACAGAAGCTGAATTTTTTTCCCCACTGCATGCTCGCATCATTGTGGTTGATTGTTTTTTTGGGGGGTTTTCTACGTCTACGGTTGGTTGGTGCTGCACGACATACTGTTCCCCGATGACAGTCCACACAGACATGTAAAATGAAAGCGTTGTTTACATTGGCATGGCAACGCCGGTCCAGGAGTCGGGTGCAGCGTGGCGGCGCCGCCCGCTTTGAGCGGAGCTGTCGGAGAGGCGGTTTTAAAGCGGTGGGCGTCGACAGCCGGCGGCGGCGTCGGGCTGACGTAGCTGTCTTTGACCTGTTGCTGCTGCGAGGCCTCGATCGCCGAGCCCTGACCTCCGCTGTGATTCGACACGCTTGGACTTGAGTTCAAACTCAGCTTTGAAAGCGTTAAGTTTGACCTCCCGCTGAGATCTGCCGCCGCTGCGCTGTCGGCCGGCTCCTCCTCAGAAACCTCGGCGTTATCCGAGAACGTCTTCGTGGCGTTCGTCCCTCCAGCTGACGGAGAGTCTCTGAGCGTCGTGGCGGCGGTGCTGGTGTTGGACTCGGAGCTGTGACGGAAGCCCGCTGTGTGATGTGGGAGCTCTTCCAGCCCAGAAATGAGGCCCTGATTTGGGGCATCGATAGCGGAGCCGGCGGGGGGTCCGGAGGGGGGATTGAGGCCAGAAGAGTGCGGGGGGTTCGGAATAACCGGAGCACCGGTCGGCTGCGTGGACGCCGCGCTGGGCTCAGCGGTGGTCTGAACATCCGGAGCAGCCGGCTGCTCGGCCGACTCGTGTTCGTCTGCCGTGTGAATCTTCGGGACGACGTCGGCCGGATCGAACGCGGCAGAGAGACGGGCGGGTTCCCCGGCAGCAGCCGTGAGGGCATCCGAGGCCTCTGCTGAGTGGGAGCGGTTCGCACGCGGAGGCAGAACATCGTCGTCCACTTCATCCTCAGCGAGAGGCTGCGATTGGCTGAACTTCGGTTCGTCGGCGGGCAGCGCGGAGACCCGGTCCGAAGGACGGCCGTCGAGGGTCGTCGTCGTTGACGAGGAGCCGAACTCCGCACGCGTCAGTCTGTCGGAGAGTGACGGCGATGTCGCCCGGCCGGGGGGGAGAGGAGTGAGGGAGGAGGCGGTGACGGGGGGAGGAGGAGGGTGAAGAGGAGCAGAGAGGAGAGGGGAGGAGGAACCCGCTCCAGGCTCCTTTCTCTGTGTGTGTGTGTGTGCTGTGGAGTGTGTGTGTGGAGTGTGTGTGTGATCCGGCCCGGAGGCGTGCCGCCGGGTCGAGGAGCCGAGCTGCGCACTCGGCCCGCCGTGGAGCGCCGGCGTCTGTGTTTGTGCCTCGACTGACGGAGTCGGCGAGGAAGAGGAGGAGGCGGGCCGACCGAACGTGTCGTGCGTCGGCGAGTCGTGGAGAACGCCGGCGTTCCCGCGGCTCGGTGAAGAGGAGGTCAGGATGGAAGGAGGTCCAAGTGAAGACAGAGGAGCGTCCTCTGCTGTGGGAAGAAGGGAGGATGAAGAGGGAGGCGGTGCAGCTCCCATCATCCTCTCTGCCTCTGCAGGCTCAGAGAGCGACAGGTTGTCACGGCGATGGGAAAGGGAGGTTAAAAGGGAGGCATTTGATGATGAGGAGGGGAAAGAAGCAGAATGGGCATTGATGTTTTCCCGGAGCAAAGCCGCGGTGCGTTCGGAGGCCGGAGTGTCAGCCGGCGGCGGAGAGGTGGAGCCGGAGCGATGAGGAGGACGTGACTCGTTCACATCTCCGGGATCAGAACCGACCCAGAGCCGACTGACTGACAGCCCGGCTGCCTCGGAGGAAGACCTCGACGGAGCTCGGGGGAAATCTGGGAGGAGAGCCGCAGGTGACCCCGAGGGAGTCGGGATGATCCGCTCTGATGGGACGGACGGAGGTGTGTCGGAGAAGTCTTCCGCAGAAGGAAAGAGCGTCTGATATTCAGCCGGAGCTTCAGAAAAGACAGGAAGTGACACTGAAGTGTCAACCGGCGAAGTCTCTGAGTCTCTGTGAAGGTTCGAGGACTGAAGTGACAACGAAGACGTCTGGAAGCTCTCGAGAACTCTGTCTGACTCGGCAGCGTGAGAAGAGTCGAGCAAAGTTTCTGAAAGAAGGAGGAGGAGGAGGGAGGGCTGCAGAGGAGGAGCGGCGATGGACGGGACGGGAGGAGAGGGGGAGGAAGGTGATGGAGGAGAAAGAATGGGGGGGGAGGATGCTGACAGAGAAGGAAGAGGAAGGAAATGCTCGTGTGTCCTTTCTGCTGCTCCGACATCATTCCTGTTAAAGTCTGTGAAGGAGGAAATGGACGTCGCAGCCTCGTTTTCCTTCTGCGGGACCGAAGAGGAGACGATGCGTTCGGGGAAAACCTCCTCAGAGGAGCTCAGCGGGGCTCCGGGCGAAGGAGGAGGAGGAGCTGGATGTATGAGGAGGAGCGACGATGCAGCCGGCAAGGAGGAACCTTTCTCCAACGTCTGCCCTCCTGTGGTCGTGATGTTCGGAGCCTCGTGAGAAGAAGCAGAGCTGATGGACGTCGGTCCGTCCTGCGAGAGACGTTCACCTCCGCCCTCCGGATCGGTCGCCGGGTGTCTGACGGGAGGAGCGGCGGCCTCCTCTTCCTCGCTGCCGTCGGGAGGAGCGGCGGCCTCCTCTTCCTCGCTGCCGTCGGGAGGAGCGGTGGCCTCCTTTTCCTCGCTGCCGTCGGGAGGAGCGGTGGCCTCCTCTTCCTCGCTGCCGTCGGGAGGAGCGGCGGGCTCCTCCAGGGCGTACGCGGCGTCGAGATCGTATGAGCTGAACGTGCCGCCGTCTTCCGTGAAGTCGGTCAGATCGTACGCGAACGTCTCCGACCCCGACGAGTACTCCAGAGCGTCTGTCCGGTTGCCCGTGGCGACCGTCAGGCTCTCAGCACCGCTCACGCCCGGCGGCGACCACTGCGACGCCACAGGTTTGTTCTTTCTGTTGCCGAGCACCGCCGCCGCTGAAATCATTGATGATGAAGATGAAGATGACGAGGGGGACTCCTTTAATCCCTCCGCTTTGTGTTGCCATGGAGATGACCCCTGAGGCGAGGTTGAAACCCCGGATTCAGGACGTCGTCCGGAGTCCTGAGCGGTGGTGGAGCTCTCCTTCGGTTGGGGAGAAACGGTTGGTGGTGACGCGTCAAAGTGGACAACGGTGGATCTGAGGCCGCCTGTTTGGGTGGATGAGGGCCTGGTGGTGGATTTGAGTTCGGGTTTCGTCATGCGGACCTCCACACTGGGCGGTGCTCTGGTGGCGGCGGGACGTCTCCCTCCAGTCGGCCTCTTCCTCAGAGGGGTGGAGATGAACCCCAGCGAGGTCTTGGAGCTGCGACGGCCCGGGGGTCTGGGGAGGAAGGATGCGGGTCTGAAGGGAGCGGGTTCAGGTGGAGCCGAGAGCCTGGGTGGATGTGGTGGATGAAGGGAGGTCGGAGCCGGGGCGGGAGTCCTCAACCGACTGGACGCAAGGGAACCTCCTGGCCTGGTGCGTCTGTGCATGGGGACTGGAGGCAGAGGAGCTGCAGGACCAGGAGGTGAAGGAGCTGCAGGACCTGGAGGTGAAGGGACAGAAAGCATCCGTCTTCTGTGGTGAGCAGCTGGCGCTCCACCCAGACGTCTGGACTGCGAGCCTGGAGGTTCAGGCTGCTGCAGAGTGACTCCAGAGGTTTTGGGCGGAGGTGTCACTGCGGTCTCCTCCGCTATCGCCAGGAAACGACACATCACAGCATTATGGTGACAATAAAGGGAATAAAATGCATTTGTTCACATCAGACAAGCCATCACTAACGCTCTTTAATCACCACCAGGAGAAGAAATCGGATGTTTGATTACAGTTCTTGCAGCATGAAAACCGGTAAAACACATCGATGTAAATGAGAGGAAACCAAAGCACGACTCAGCCGATTACACTGTTAGTACCACAACAGAGGAAGCAGCTATTCTGATCATTATAAAACCAAGGATCTAAAACACTATTAAAGTGAACACATTGAAAATGACAGGACCAGTAGTTCAAACAGCGGCAGGAAAACTCTGCCGGAGAGACTTTAATAGGAAAATGGGGGAAGAAAAATAAATAAAAGGAGAGGAGTGATGAGGAAGAGTAACTTTACAGACCTGCAGACATGCAAGTGTGTGTCTTACCCCGAGAGGAAGCAGCAGTGACAAGCGTGTTAGTCGCTGGTTGGTTAGTAGTTACGAAGAGCAGCAGAGGAGTCATTCCTGGGAATATGAATAAAGAAGAAACATGGAGGAGGGACGAGGAGAAGGCCGAAGAACAGAGTGAGGAAGATGAGGTGATTGCATCCCTGCAGCTGTGTGCATTTGGATGGCAGTGGTATCACATCTGCAGGTGTTAGTTCAATAAAATCAATTGGAGTGTCTCCGTTTCAAGATCCGATATCGTCTAAAAATCTTGTTTTTTCAGGACGTCTGTCCGTCCTCCTGGACACGATATCTCGAGAGCGCCCCGAGGAAATGTCTTCAAAATTGGCAGAAACGTTCACATGGACTCTAAGATGGACTGATAACATTTCGGTGATCGTAGGTCACTGTGACCTCACGTCCCGCCCATTCTCGTGAGCGCGATATTTTAGGATCGCCTGGAGTCTGGACCAACATTGAGGTAGACTGGGACTTCACTGGTTAGAAGAGGGGAGGCGGTTAATTAAAGTAAAAGCTGTATAAGTGTCAAAGCAGAGAAATGCTCACAGCCTGTATTCAGCAATTGTGCCGTTCGCCCTCAGCACGATTCACTGTCACACCTGAGTCTGTTAAAGCTACAAGACTGAAGAAAACCTGTGATTGGCCTGGATGTGTGTCACTCAGAAAAGAGTCAGCCAATCAGAAGAGAGAGTCACTGATACAAATGGTTCTTAAAGACAGACACAAAACAGCCTGTTGGTAGAACTCAATACAGGACATTTGACAAACATTTGATACACGGGAACAACACTTCCCTGCTGCCTGAAGAAAAGGAATCAGTACGTACGAGTTTTCTACAGAAAAACGGCCTAAATCAAAAACCAAAGGAAAGCTCCCATTCTATATCAAACTATATAAATAGAAGAAAGAAATAATCATGTAGTCATCGTGAGTAGTTAGAAGTAGTAAGAAGTTCCGCATGTTCCCATGATTTTGATGGCATCGGGTTAGTTTTGTATAAATATCAAACAACTCTACTGTGAACATCATATGTTAAAGAACTTGTTTTTAGTGACAGTAACAATGTTTGCAGTTAAAAGTCATTAAAGAACAAAAAGACAACCAAACATATTTCCTAAATGTGAGAATTTACTGCCTTTCTATCTACTTTGACATCTTATAAATAAATGAGGCAGTGTTTTAACTAGAATATAAGAAGAATGGATTGACCCACTATTACTCTGAAATCTGAAGTTGCTTCAAACACTTCTAATTGTTTGAAGAGAAACATCTGTAACTACTCGTTGTACTTAAAAATTAAACATCATGACCGAAGCTGTGATCCATCAGGTTATAAACTGAAATCATTCCCCTCACGTGGTACGACTGCAGAATTGAATGCCCTAAACCTTCTAACATGATCTGGTCCAGAGTCCGGTCCTACGTACGGCCGGACCGGCCAGGTTCAATCTGCATGCAGTCACAGCGTTGGAACGTGTTTTATACTTAAAGCTAGCGAGTGTAAGCGATGCCGGTATGGATGCTCTTACCATGAGCTGTGGGGTTAGTAGCTGCGTGGTTAGTGGTAGCAGATGATGAAACAGCTGCTGTGGTGCTGGTTGTCTTTTGGGCTACAGGGGAAGTAAACAATCACAGATCATCAGTCAGCTTTATGGACACATGTAGCAGCGCGGTGTAATGCCAAAGGTTGTCATACACTCGTCAGTCCACCAGAGATTAAAACTCTACAAAGATGAAACCAGGTATAAACGTGATCCAGGAACACTGCCGCCAACTTTTTGGGGAAACGGGGTTGTACTTTTGTGTCCCTCTGCCGGGAAACAGAAGTCGTATTTCCTGTCACACATCTGACACCATTCTAACTACTGAAATCACACTGACACCTGCTGGAGGTAACTGAGGCTTTTGCACCCTAAATTAAATCTAATTTCTAATCTAATAGTCATGAGCTTTTTTTGTGTTTTGCATGGAAGGTCTAAGCGATGCTCATGGCCAACAAGCAAGCAGCAAAGCAACCTTACCAGAGGATGAGGATGAGGATGAGGAGGATGATGATGAGGAACTGGCTGTACTGGCGGTGCTGGTGCTGATGGTTGGGGTTAGAGGCATGCTAGTGGTGGGGATGGTGGATGGAGATGGAGATGGAGTGGTGGTAGGTTGGACTGGAGGTCAAAGGATTCAGAGGTTTTTAATGGCGACAGTTTTTTTTGTCTTAAACTACTAATAAATGAAATAAACTAATAAATAAAACCTCCCACATGTTTGTCTTAAAACAGCCGTACTATTTTCCACGCACTTAAAATTCCATCGAGAGCTCGGCTGTCTTTGTTAGAACAGAAAGTTCTTATTACTCTGATCAGAGAACAGAAGCTGATTTTTAGAAATTCTTTGGGAACATTCATTCAACTCGAGTTATTTTTTTTCAGCTGGAAAAAGAATGACAGAAAGGTTAATTAACGAATGCCAAGATTCGATGAACTCATTCTTTAAGACGCCGTGGCGGGAAATATTTATCTAGTCTCAAGTCCTCCCGAGTCGAACACGTTTATCTGGTCCAATTCATCACAGCTGAATTAGCCCAGGTAGATAATGAATAATAGAACAAGCAGATTAATAATAAAGCCTTTTTACTTTTCATGAAAAGTAAAAGAGCTGCGAACAACTTTTCAAGGGTTCTTTGAAGGCCAAAACATTTCAGAGCTTCAAAGGGATTTGAGTTTTATGAGGGGAAACCTCTTCTCACGACCATTAAGGATGATTGTTTTCTGATGATGAACTAGAGATGACTTCCATGAAAAGAAGTAAAAAAATATTATGTTGAATGAGGCTTAAAAAATGTATCGTAAATTTACGGGAGATGAGACGAAGGAAAAAGAGAAGGAGGGTAAAAAAAAATCATCAGCAACTGAACAAAATGAATGACCAATTTGGAAAAAAGGAGGTAACTGAGGAGGGGGAAGGTGAAAAAGTAGGAAGAGGAATAATAATAATAACACTGGAGGGAATATGAAAGGTGGAGTATGATGGAGAGGAAGGAGAAAGGGGAGTCAGAGGAATATTAGGCTGGGGGTGGAGGGTTGCTTACCGTGGGTGCTGGCATTAGTAGCGTGGGTGGTGTTAGTGGAGTCAGTGGATGAGGTGGCGGGAGAGGAAGCGGCTGGCGGTAGCGACAAGGTGTCGGGACGAGACAGAGAGAAACAGATGCAGAGGATGGTGAACGGCTGTGATGCTGCAGGACAAATGAACATCTCAGTAGTTTGAGGAAATATGAGGGTCGATCGATGAGTTCAACAGCGATGCTCACGGAGCGGCAGGAAGCAACGACCTTCGTGAGGAAGTACTAAAAGATTGTGGGGAACGAAGTCTTTAACAGTAATGCTATTTCTACTATAACTGTTTGCTAACTTTAGCCACGTAACCAACGTTGGCAAAGCTTTTTTTTGACTGTGACTGTTACTTAACGGTGCAAACGTATGGCTGCTAGTGTTAGCTAATTTGACTATAAACTAACATGAACTAACAGTAGGTACTGTTAGCTAACGTTATTTAATCGTAACCGTAGCGTGAGCTGTACGAATGTTGGTAACGTTAGCTAATGATAACAACATTGCTAATGGCAGTTAATGTCACTGCGTTAGTTAACACTAATGATAGTAGAAAAATAGGAGAATCAAAAATTGTTTCCTATCTCAAGGTTGCAAACGATTTTTCTACCGTTACTCTGAGCTAATGTGTTAGCTCTAGTTGCACTTCGTTGCTTCCTGCTGCTCCGTGTGCATCGCTGCGCTGCGTTCAACGGGAACGCGCTCCGAACTTTTCGATCCTTCGTACATTTCTACCCGCCACATTCTGTAAACGAGCATTCAGCATAAGCGATGCAGAAATAAAAGAGAAATAAAGCGCTGGAGACCAGCTTTCCTTCCATCCGTGTGTTCGGCCGTCGCGCAGGAACCGTCTGGACTTGAGAAGGGAAGTCACACCAAGTCATCCCTCCATTTAAAGCCCATCAGAACCGTCCCTCTTGTTCCGAATGGTTCTGTTTTTCATTTTTCACCTTTTCAGTCCAACAGAACGGGACGATTCCTGCAGGGATTCAGATGTCAAAACTCGGCGTAGAATCACGACACCAGGACGGTACCAGCTCCGTGTGGTGCTGCTGTCCAGCTGACCCTGGACCAGCCCGGTTCAAAGGGTTTCATGTAAAACCGTGTCGCTGCTCTCATTTACATTTGGCAGCACATGTGGCTTAATTGGATCGACGCCGCTTCTCTCATGAGCAACAATCGCACAAGAACTGACCTTTAGAAAATAAATGTCCCTGTGAGGCCTCCGTAGCTCCGGACAGTGTGAGAACTGACATTTTTAAAGAAGTGGAGTTGGATCACGTTATCCGCCGGGCCCCTCAGCTTCTGTTCTGACCCGGTCTGACCGCTCGGTCCCAGAAGACGTGACCTCCCGGAGCAGAGGTGACCGGCTGGAATCGTTTTCCACGCACAGCATTCCAGTTTTAATGGTCTGGTGCTGCGGCTGAGCGGCACCCTGTGGCGCATACAGACGGGTCATTTAAGGGAAATGTCATTAGCATTAGCCTGTAAATGACTGTAAATGCTTTTTGAATTTGTTTTTCTACTGTTCTTTCTCAGACACTTGAGTTTGGAGGAAATGGTCAGCCGAGAACGAGCAGCGTCTCATTTCCATGAAGCTGATTGAGACTCTTGTCCTTGTTTGACTTCTCTTCACCAAGCCCAGTCAATGACATTTATACAGCCCAGTGAGAAAAGGTTTTATAATGTGTACAATATATGACGCGCTCAATCCTCAGATCCCTGAATCAGATAATGAAAACCGTCACGAAAAAACAATAAAAGCAAGTGAAGAGGACCTTGTTACTACCAAACGATAACGACCCTGTAAGGTAAAACTAGCTGATCATCAGTTTAGCACAGCTGCACCCAGTCACAGAGCAGACGGCCCAAACACTGATCAATAATGAATGGCTACCTGTCATGCTTTCATTTGATTGTCAGAGACGAGGTTTAAAAAACAAAGAAAAGTTTACACCGTTTGTTGAGTCCAAGTTTATGGTGTGAATGAGTCTCCCTGTATGTGTACACGTGGTGGACGGGCCTTTGAATAACAGTCAAATATTGCCCGACAAATATCGAATGGTACTTTTGCATGAAAATGTACATCCTTATCGTTCAGTGCATTGAAAGTCAAACCAGCGACTTACCAACAAGGACGATGTTTACCTGTTTTCTTTCTGACCGCTCTTTTTTCACCCACATGTTGCTGTTCGGTTTGTGTGATAATAAATTGTTGAGCCTTGATCTTACCCCCCTTCCTCTCTTCTTTTTCCTCCTCTATCCAAGAGCAGTTTGACAGGATTTGGAAAGTTCAGGGCTTTGGGGAACACAGAGGAACTGAGAGCCAAACTCGAGGCTAGAGTTTCCAGAAGATGTCCAGAATCCATTTTAGGAGGTTAAGCAGCTTCGGGGGGTTCAGAAAGCTTCCGGAGCGATGGTTGGGGGGGGGGGGGGCCTTTGATTTCTTAACAAGGTACAAAGAGCAGAGACTGACAGCAGAAAGCATCGACCCGTGAAGATGAATGAGAAATGTGTGGTGGTTTGATTCTCTCTGGGTTTGATGTACATATGTGATCATGGAGGAAAAGCTCGGTTTTAGACGTTGTTGTTGTTGTTGGTTCCACTTCCTGCGTACTTCGGTGGATAATTCAAGGTAAAAACAGTCCCACATTACACAGTACACACAACTCATAATACTTTCAGAGATTTCCACTGAAATATTCAGCTACGCTTCGACCTTCATGAAAACAGATGGGAGGAAAATGTAAATTTGATAAAGCCTTTTATCTTCTCAACGCTCAATTCTATCTTCTCGTCTATTTCATCGAACACATACGTAAACAAAGGTAGGTCATGAGATTATTGTTACTCAACGGAGTTGATGAGACGAAATACAAAATAACCTGTTTTCTTGATTTTCTGATTATTAATACCAGATGAAGTCCTGCTGCAGTTGGAATGATTAACGCTCATAATCAGTTATTTTCTGAAAAGATGAATAAACACGTCCAATAAAAGAGCAATAAAAACTGGATTTCCCCCCCGTCGGTCCGGTTACGATGACATTTGCTGGTAGTGTAAGAAGTTAGCATGTACACAAAACAAAAAGCTCAAGTAAAAGTTAAAACCAGGTGATTACAGACATCTACGTCAACTGTTTCACATCTTTACATAAAACAACGGACGTAAAGCAGCTTGATATCTGCAAATCAAATCTACTGCCATTAATTAGAAAAAACGAAGTATACTTCTTCGTTATAGTTTGTCAAAGAATGAAAAAAACAACAACAACAAAAAATCCCACGAAATCTTTCACGTACAACAAACAAAGGACGTAAATGAGGGAAAGTGCGGCTATTTGAAGTCGTCCAGATGCAAAGACAAGCGTTCACAATGGAGGTGTATTTACTTTTCCTACCTGGGCAGCCCAGTCCCGGGGCGTCACAGTTGGTGGGGAGCGGTGTGTTGCTGGGCGGGGACACACCTTGAGGGAGGAGATAAAAAAACAGAGGTTAGTCGGTTAAAACGACTCCACTAACATTCAGTTTGATGATTTCATTCTGTTGCTTTTCTTGAACTTCTAATCATTTTTAGCCTGATAATCGCACCGAAAGACCAAAACTCACCAGCTGATATTTTGTTTCTAATCTGATGCAACAAGAGGTGAGTACAGCCTGAATACGCAACCCGGTATCACAGCAAAACGTGAAATAGACACGCCCGCCCACTAAAGCAAAATGTGAAATGTACACGTCTAGTGGTCTCGGCGTGAAAGTTCCACGTTCTGCTGTCGTGGACGTGTGTGTCTATTTCACGCTTCACCGTGATGCCGGGTTGGAAGTACACCGTCGGTCCAGTAAATCGAATCGTCCAGTTCTCAAAACGTTTGCTGGTTGAAGAAGAAACTTTCCCACACTGTCTGACAGCCTGCAGATTGACCATCAATCAAACTCCGAGGTTTGTGGTCGGACACGGATTAGCCGCCTGCAGAAGTTTTATTTCAGGGACAGTCTGTCTCACCAAACTGTGTGCTCGCAGCGGCCAAAAAATCAAGCGCTCCCCGAGCACTTTGGCCGTCTGAAATGTAATCCGGAGCCCACACACATGCTGCATATTCACAGAGCCCTACGGTGGGGGGAGGAGGGGAGGGGTAGGGGGGGAGAAAGCAGAGACTTTGTCTTGAGAGGAATGTGTTCGAGAGATGTCAGAAATCATCGCGGCGATCAGCAGCAGGAATTCTGTAATCGTGGATGGCATGTGGTTCAAAGGAGGATTGTGCCTCGTCATAATCTACCTCGCTCTCTCTTTCCGGCACCTTTTGTCCTTCCTTCCTCATTTCCTTTTTGTCTCTGATTTGAAGACAGAAGAGAAGGGGTGTCGTGATAACTGCTTCAACGCCCGGACATGCTGTTCCTGGTTTGAACGCTTGAAGTGAAGCCGTAATGCTGCAGTTTATGTTTTTATCCAGTTTGGTGTGGAAGATCTCGACTGGCCTGCGAAGCTCCATCCGACAGCCGGACGCTATCGCTGCAGCAGGTGAAGACGAAGTTCAGCCTTCCAGTTTTCCAGTTCTTTTCTGGGGGATCCTGAGTCGTTCCCAGACCAGATGAGATGTATAATCTCTGCCACCAGTCGAAAGGCACAGAAGAGGGATCCAGATCAGATGCTGAACCTCCTCAACGTGAAGCCAGTACCTTAAACTGCAATACCGCTGAGGGCCACTAGGGGCTGTCTTCAATAGACTCCCATTCAAAAAGCATCACGTTCTCTCCTGAAATACTAAGTCAACAAATGTTTTCCACAAGTCATCATGGTGTCGTTAAATAAACTCCCTTCTGGAAATAATTTATCATTCATTTGATATTCGGACTCAAACACAGATATGTTGGTCAAGTTATCAGTCAGATCTGATGAAACAGACTCACGTCATCTGCAAAGAGATGAAAGACAAACTGGAAACTTCTCATTCCAGCAACTGAAACCAGGGGAGGTGACACGTTCTGGTATCGGCAAACTTTTGCTCGGACTCTTTTCCTCTTTCTGCTGAACTGGCCGTTAATATTTGGGGAAATGAATGCAGCTTTGCACGGATCTGCAGGTCGAACGAGCGCTTTCACAACAGGAAGTGTGGAAGAGACCGATCACCTTCTCTGAGCTTTGATAATCTGGGTCACAGAATGAACTGCACTGACATTATTGTCAGAAGAAGTGCACATTTCCACGTGTTCGCCGTGTTTATTTTTGCAGTCAGAACCAATCATCCACGCGCATTAAGTACATTTAAATTTCAGACGATCGGGGAGAGGCGATGCCGCTTCGAGTGTTCAAAATGCAAATGACTGATAATTAATATCAAGAAAAAAATTACATTTACCTCTCACTGTAAATAAAAGCATTCGCGTTGCCTCCGTGTGTCTTTGTCCGGGTGTTGCCGTGGTGACAGGAGCTGGTGAACTATAATTAATCTAATGATTCGGCTGCAGTGATTCACTGTCATTAGTGGGAAAACATGTTTATCATTCACAGCCAGAGAAGCTGTCGGCACATATTTAAAGCTGCTGAATGTGGTAAAGTAATATTTCTGCAGCATTTTTTTTTTATATAAACGAATAGCTGACATTTGCACTTGCATTTGCATGTTAACAAATATTCAGTTCATTAAAGCCTCTCCATCTGCTGGTCGTAACGCTGAGTCGTTGTGAGCTGGCAGAGACGAGGCAGGATTTTTAAAGTTTTGTGGTCTGGCGAGGTCACGGATGAATTTAAGACACCCGGCGGGGGTTTACGACCGCTAATGGAAGCCGTGTTTCGTTTCTCAACGGGTCCCCGATGAATCTGATCATAACTTTGTTTTTGTTTGTTTGCAGAAAAACCTCCACAGGGTGCGGCTGCAGTGAAGAAACACTGGCATTGTTCTTCAAGCCTGAAAAACCTTCTGGAAATGTGTCTTTGAACTAACCAACAAAAGTGTGTGTGTGTGCTTTGGTGTCCGTTTTTCCGCATCAAAATCAGATGAAAGACCTGTGATGAACACACACACACACACACACACACACACACACACACACACACACACACACACACACACACACACACACACACACACACACGTATATATAAGGACACACTACACCATGAGGAAGCAGGGACGAGTGTATAGTGTATGTATATATAAATATATATGAGGGGAGACACACACAGCTGGCGGCAGCTCCTTCTCCGCCTCCATCAACAGCGGCCTCATTACCCGACCAAAGAACGACATAAAAATGGCTTCAAATGGTCCAGAGCTCTTCGGGAGCCTCGTAAAAAAAAAAGGAAAGAACGTTTTCAGGGTAAACAAAACTGAAACACACCTCTCCATGTGTGGAAAGAAAAAGGAGTGTGAAAGGCACTTGGAGGAAATGCGAGGAGTAAACATTCACCACAACGCCTTCAAGTCCCTGCAGACACCATTACTATAAAAATAATCATAAGTCCAACGTTCAGTCTCAGTTTAACATAAAAACTACGAACTGACTTGTAGTTCTGATATTCAGCCTCAGTATTGTTCTTCATTGGACAAAATAATAGAAACGTTCAGAAACGTTGGACAGCAGCACGAACTGCAGCCTCAGAGATGAATTAATACCTTCCTGCGTGCTTTCACACCTTTTCTTGTTTAGTCCGAACCAAAGCAGCTGGTGTGGGAGGAGCCTGGGACCACAGTCCACACCGGAGAACCCGAATGTGGTCCGACCACAAGAGGCGGACGACAACAGTACGAAGGCGAGGACGACAGGACGTAAAGGACGACAACAGGACGTAGGCAACGATGACCGGACAGACTTCAGGCGTTAACAGGACGTACGTATGCAAAATTGCAGTACGAAACCAAGACAATCAAATACAATGAAACTAAAATATGAACCCTGGTTGGTTCCTCGTCGTCTCCCGACAGCAACAACGAAGTCTGGATGTTGAAACTTTCACCACGGAGGATTTCTTCCTGTCGAGGACGATTCGGTTCGACGGGTCTGTTTTCACCTCGGCGTACCTAATAATCTGCACACTCAGTGTCGTTTGCTTCTAGCTCAGCAAAGATCATTAAGGCCTTTTTAAAAATGTGTCTCCAGGTCTTTGGCCGAGCGGCAGCTTGACTTTATTCCATGGAAGTAAACCTCAAAGCCACGAGGGCGAGAGAGAGAAACGGAGCGCCGAGCCAGCAGCAGCAGCTATAAAACTTCCATTATTGAAGAGTGGAAAATGTTTGTGAGCTCTGATGCTGTAAAATTGCCTGTCAAAACACTGCTGGCTTCAAACGGGACCTTCCCTATCTGCTCTAATCCTTCCTGGAGTTGTGTAAACCTCCATGTGAGGAGCTTCCAAAGACTGAAACACAACATTTCAACTCACTCTACATCCACACTTTCTGCGTTTCACCCCGCACGCCGAGTAAAGTACACGACTCTTTGAGAGCGTAAATTTAACAACTGTTCTTCCATCACACAGGACCAAGTCTCAAAGTGTGTTGAACGCTGCAGGTTAACGTGACCGCTGGTACGTGAACATTTGTGATTTCACCGTGAAACCTGAAACTGGAGCCGAGAAACAGCTGATGTTTGCGTCACATTATTTGGGCAACAGAAAAAAATGTTGGAGAAGCCCGTTGCCATGGTGCCACAGTTCAGGTGGTTTGCATTCTCTGGGTTTCATAAGACGCAGCAACGGACAGGTAGCAGAAACAAACTGACAAAGACAACACAGACTAAAATACAGCAGGAAGCACCGAAACCCAGACTGACCTGAAGACCAAGAAGCAGAAAAGAAGTCGGAACCAGAACAGAACCTCAGAAGGTCCCGGTGGAACTCGGTGTTGACAGTCTGACTCTGGGGGACGAATTCACGGTGACACAAAGAAAACCCACCTGGTGTCTCCTGACCCGACGCGCCTTCTTCGGGCTCGGACAGTCAAGCTCCGCCCCCTCTTGAAACGTTGAACGTCACTCAAAACATCTCGCCCGGCTCGTCGCTTCATCGCCGTAGACTTTCTGAAGCGTTTCAAGGATCTCTACAATTTCCAGAGTTTGACGCAAAACAAACCAGCCCTGATTTTTTCTTTGACAGAAATCACTGCACGGGCTCAGAAACACTTCTGTGCTGCCAGCGGACGTGTTGAAGCTTGTCTGTTCCTCAAAAATCTGCTGTTTCTCTGCTCCAGTTTCAGGTTTCCACGGTGAAATCACAAATGTTCACGTACCAGCGGTCACGTTAACATGTGGAACACTAGATTTATAAAACTCCATTAGGTCTTTGTGGAAAGGAACTCTTGTTTATATTGAAGACTTCCCATCGTCCTCGTGACTTTTATCTCACCTTTTTCATCTCCGAGCAGCAGACGTATCCGACGGTGGAATCAACGCGACACATTTTGTTCTCCAAACTAATCTGCTGTTTGGTTTGTTTTTTCCGTTGCTGCAATTATTCACTTTCCCTTCAGGGACCAATTAGGTTCATGTCATCTTCACTCATTACGAACTCTGTCCTGATTGCAGCCGCACAAGCCGAGCTGGAGAAAATGTGTTTATTCTGGGGCTACGAGGAATGAATGTTTTTACTATTATTTCATCTATTAATGGAATTTATTGTTCACATAATGTTGGAAAAAATAGTGTTTCCAGAACTCAAAATGATGTCTTAAAACAACAAACAGTCCAGAAATGAAAGATAATATGTGGCTAAACTGAAAGAGAGTTTTGTGACTGAAAGACTGCATCTGCTGTCAAAATAAAAGCTTTAGATGCTTTTTAAAATCGCATTCATTTAGCACTAAAACAAACTCATTCAACATATTCCTCATTCCCACAATGAGAACGCATTTTCCACAAACCCCGTCACTTCCTGTTGTTACCGTTAGCTAGCAGCAGTTTGTTTTGATGGTGAGAGGAAAAGGGGGCGGAGCCTTGCTGGTTGGAAGTGAACACTTATTTTCGGTAATAGTCAGTTTTATTTTGAAATGCGACTTTTTTTTTTGCTGTAATACTTTCAGCAGAGCTTCTGTTCACAATGATTTTTATGAAAAATAAAAAATATATATATCACTGGGGGCAAAATTGCAAGCTTCGGCAAATATTGTGTCGATTTCTTGAATTTGCGTTAGTTATTGCGATCACTGGAGGGATGATGACATCACTGTTAACAAAAAAAACAAAACAAGCCTGTGTGTTGAATTTAACAGACACATGACAACAACAACAAAAAAACACGAACACACATTCTCCTTCATGCATCAGAGCTGTGTTAGCACAAGCAAATTGATGCGTTCACACACACACACACACACACACACACACACACACACACACACACACACACACACACACACACACACACACACACACACACACACACACACACACACACACACATTAGCAGGGTGTTAGCAGCACTCACCACTAGTTGGCGCAGCAGTAGTTAAGCGAATGCAATGAGGGTAGCAGACTGTGAAGAGAAGGACAGATTAGTGGACATCATTTAAAAGAAATAAAACATGAGGCGATGAAGTGGCTACGAGCTGGAGGGTTGTTTCTAGACCAGGACAAAAGACAGCAAATAACACCGAGGTCAAACAGTCAGTCAGACAGTTAATCAACAATAACAGGCAGAACACAAGTTATTCATTATTCAAGCTTGAACTCGGAGGACAGCAGTCAGACAACGAGGATTTAGATGGTTCCCAGAAACAAGAACGATTGTTCAGATGGACGTGTTGGTCGAGTGTTAAAACTGCAGCAATGAGCCTTCATTTCTTATGTGTGTGTGTGTGTGTGTGTGTGTGTGTGTGTGTGTGTGTGTGTGTGTGTGTGTGTGTGTGTGTGTGTGTGTGTGTGTGTCCCATCAGTAAATTCCATTTGATTAATGAATAAAGTGGCAGATTACTTGTAAGGATTTAAAATACAGCGTCTGCACCTTCATGTCTCTCTTCCTTTTCCTTCCTGCCTGCGTCTCTTTGCTAGTGTTTTAAACACTTTGAGATCAAATCAGACGTTCTGTAAAAGAAGCGTGACTGACGTGGAAGAACTCGTTCGCATGTTGGTTTTCTAGCGTCTCTCCGTCAGCGGGGATCGCAGTGAGATCAGGTTTCATGGAGACCGAAGAAGAAAAAGCTGCAGCGAAATCCCCGACTGGGAGCCGGAGAGTCAGGAAGCTCCGTGCAGAATCATGCATTTCTTAAAAACCGCCGCGAGTCTCCGAGGTGTAGAGGCACGCACACACACACACACACACACACACACACACACACACACACACACACACACACACACACACACACACACACACACACACACACACACACACACACACACACACAGGGTAAAGTGTTGGCAGTGATTTCAGTAAAAGCCACTGCGGCTAACCTCCTGCGGCTGCACACTCATTTACAGCGCTTTAACTAAGAGGTACCACTCTGTGGACACACACACACACACACACACACTGTGTGTGTGTGTGTGTGTGTGTGCATAATGCATTATTGATGCTTATAAAAACTGTGAAAAACAGCCTTTAATAAATAAGCCCTTAAACGCACGTCATCCCTCCTCCGTGCCGTACAGTAGCGCATGCTTGTGTGTGTGTTGTTGTGTGTGTGTGTGTGTGTGTGTGTGTGTGTGTGTGTGTGTGTGTGTGTGTGTTTCAGCAGCCAGCTGAGTCTTTAGAGCGGAGCAGGAATCACACTGATGGCTGGTCAGCAGCCAAACAGGTTGCTGGAGTTGATTAACTCCCAGCCGCAGTCAAAAAGCACCAGAATTTGGATGAAGTCTGGTTGTAATTTTCCACGCTGATAGCAAACAGACCGCATGTACTGTGTGTGTATGTGTATGTGTGTGTGTGTGTGTGTGTGTGTGTGTGTGTGTGTGTGTGTGTGTGTGTGTGTGTGTGTGTGTGTGTGTGTGTGTGTGTGTGTGTGTGTGTGTGTGTGTGTGTGTGTGTGTGTGTGTGTGTGTTATTTGACATGAGATCACAGGTGATTTTTACTGTGGCCCAATTCCAAACTGGCCCCGACACGCTGCCGCTCCGTGATCAAGTGGCCATGAAGGGTGTATTCATTAAAGGGGGAGGGGCTAAATACACCGGCTAGCTGTGTCACCACAGACGGTATGTAAAAATGGACATAGCGTCCGGCTCCGATAAATGAGGCCGATGCAGAAGTGTCTTCAGCTGCAACACCATTGAGTGCCACTGGAGGTCGGCTCCAAAAAGCCTCCGGCTCCATAAACAAGTCAATACAACTTTTCCACAAGTTTTCTGTGTCATTTGCTAGAATCACTCTTCCAGATTAGTTTTCTGGAGGTCCATCTGAAAATAATGCATTGTGTCTGTAAACGTTCCCAGTGGTTCCTCCTGACGAGGTGAATCTTTAAAAACCCGCCTCCAGAGGGTGCAGTTTCACAGCAACGGTTTCATTATACTCACTGCAGCTGAGCGCGGCGTCGGTCTCGGCCAGCGTGGACGGGATGGTCCAGTGTCCGTTGTCCCAGTCGAAGACGTTCCCCACCGCGTCGCAGGTCAGCGCGCCGAGCTGCTGCAACGTCATGGCGTAATCCCACAGACGCAGGTTGTAGATGTTCCCATCGAAGCTGTTCTGCCCTAAAACAAAACAAAAAAAAGCAGACATTCACAGATTATTTAGATCTCTGTTTTCATGAACTTGTTGTCTCCACCAACAGTTCATGTCAGTTTATGCTGTTCTTTTTCTCTCTCTGCTCTCCTCTCACCACCAATCGGTCGAGGCAGAGGCTTCGCCCACCTCTGAACCTGGTTCTGTTAATAGAGGCTCCGCCCACCTCTGAACCTGGCTCTGTTAATAGAGGCTCCGCCCACCTCTGAACCTGGTTCTGTTAATAGAGGCTCCGCCCACCTCTGAACCTGGCTCTGTTAATAGAGGCTCCGCCCACCTCTGAACCTGGTTCTGTTAATAGAGGCTCCGCCCACCTCTGAACCTGGTTCTGTTAACAGAGGCTTCGCCCACCTCTGAACCTGGTTCTGTTAATAGAGGCTCCGCCCACCTCTGAACCTGGTTCTGTTAATAGAGGCTCCGCCCACCTCTGAACCTGGTCCTGTTAATAGAGGCTCCGCCCACCTCTGAACCTGGTCCTGTTAATAGAGGATCTGCCCACCTCTGAACCTGGTCCTGGTTTCTTCCCTCTGTTGGAGGTTTTTCTCCCTTAAAGAGGAGTTCTTCCCTCCTAGCTGATGTGTCAATTGTTGAATTGTTGGGTTTCTCTGAATAATGTTGTAAAGTTTTGCTGTAACGACTTTAAAATGTGTTAAATGCCACTAAAATAACCTGTGTTGTAAAAAGGTGAAGTCTCTTTTAAAAGAATTTGACATATTTTCACATTCAAATTATCAAGAAATGATTTTCTTTGTGAAATTTTCCAAAGTTAAAAAAATGCATCAACGATCATTAATGAAATGCTAAAACCTGACGCCCGATCTCACCTCCCAACTGGAAGACTCCACCGCCCGGCACCGAGTGGCCGCTGGAGGCGGAGCAGGTCTTGGCCCAGTAGTTCCCGTTGAAATAAACGCCCACGCGGCCGTTGGCCGACGTCCAGAAGACGCAGAAGGGCTTCATGGAGGTGGTGAAGTCGGAGGGCGAGATGATGGAGTCGATGGGGCAGACCACGCCGTCGACCACCACCTTCATCCCGCTCTTATCGGAGCCCAAACTCAGCGCCTCGTTGCTGTTGCTGTCTTCGTAGGTGAAGATCCACTCTTTCTGTTCGGGAACAAGGAGAGCCGTTAAATCCCCTAAAAAACTTGATATTTTCCTTTAACGACATATTCGACACTAAAGAAAGAAACACGGCTAAAAAAAACAAAAATTGTACAAGAATGTTTTCTTAAGAGTTTAACTGTCAGTTCATCAACCTCGATTTGACTCGTTGGATTTCGATTCAAACAAAGCTGAATGCTTATTGGTTCTTGGCAGTGATGATATCACTGTTTTTTTCATCTTAAGTCCCGCCCACTTCAAAGAGAAAACCCCAAAAACGTCATCAGGACCTGTTTCTGGCTGCTGCGCTCCACCTCGAAGCACACGGTCAGCTGACTGAGCGTCGGTATGGAAACGGAGTCGGCGACCTCGGTGAGCTGCCCGTTGCCATTGGTTATCTTGACCTTTTGGTTCCTCAGCGCCACGGCGACTAAGAAGGAGAGACGGAGGAAGAGAAGAGGGGAAAAAAGATGGCGGCAAAAAGGAGGGAAAGGAAAGAAAGAAAACCGATGATGGAGGAAAAGAAGGAAGAAATTAATTAATTATTAACAAAGGTTAGTAGAGAAAATATGGAGTGGAAAAAGTAGGGAAAGTGAGAAGAAAAGGTGGAACAAAGGAATAAAGAATCAAAGAAATGAGACGTTAAAATACAACAGAAACAGGAAGGAAGAGACGAAGTGAAAAATAGAAAATGTGGACGGTAGAAAAAGAAAAAGACAAAGCATAAACAAAGAGTTGGTGGGCAGAAAAATAAAGAATAAATAAAGAGGATCAAAGATGGAACAAGATGGAAAAATTCAATTATTGAAGGAAAAATCAAAAGGACAAAAAGAGGAAAGAAAACACAATTCATTCATTAATATTTACAGAAACTTGATTTCACCTGATAAATACAGAGTTTGCTTTTTATGCTCAAAACTACCTTTTAAATCAAACATTGGCAGAAAACAGGAAGTTTTTCTGAACACAAACTCTTTGTCCAAAAAGCTGAAAATCACAGGGTTTGTCTTTTCTGAAACTTAATGACACAAAACGTTTCCCGGCTCTGGATGGATGGAGCTGCTGGCCGAGTCCAAAGAGCTGACGGCCAAATGAAGTGCAATGGAAAAACACCCCTCACACACACACACACACACACACACACACACACACACACACACACACGCACACGCACACACGCACACACACACGTACAGAGCCAACATGCTTGAAGGCACGTACACACACATGCAACCGAAACACGGAGCGAGTCTTCCTCTGGTCGACCAAAACGAAACATCTGGTTTCAAAACCCGAGATGAGTTCAATAAGATCAGAGAGTTCCTGAACGCAGCGATGCAACGACCGTTTCTGGATCAACGTCAAACCTGAGTTCATCACAACCGAGTTCTACTGTGAAGCTCTGAGGCTGTTAGCTTTGTTCGCTGTTTGTTAGCATCGTTAGCTGCTCGTTAACTTGAATGTAGCTGTTTTTTAGAGTAATTATGTTTTTTAGAGTAATTATCTGTTTTTTAGAGTAATTATCTGTTTTTTTAGAGTAATTATCTGTTTTTTAGAGTAATTATGTTTTTTTGGAGTAATTATGTTTTTTAGAGTAATTATCTGTTTTTTAGAGTAATTATCTGTTTTTTAGAGTAATTATGTTTTTTTTAGAGTAATTATGTTTTTTAGAGTAATTATCTGTTTTTTAGAGTAATTATGTTTTTTTTAGAGTAATTATGTTTTTTAGAGTAATTATCTGTTTTTTAGAGTAATCATCTGTTTTTTAGAGTAATTATGTTTTTTTTAGAGTAATTATGTTTTTTAGAGTAATTATCTGTTTTTTAGAGTAATTATGTTTCTTTTAGAGTAATTATCTGTTTTTTAGAGTAATTATCTGTTTTTTAGAGTAATTATGTTTTTTTAGAGTAATTATGTTTTTTTGGAGTAATTATGTTTTTTAGAGTAATTATCTGTTTTTTAGAGTAATCATCTGTTTTTTAGAGTAATTATGTTTTTTTTAGAGTAATTATCTGTTTTTTAGAGTAATTATCTGTTTTTTAGAGTAATTATGTTTTTTTAGAGTAATTATGTTTTTTTAGAGTAATTATCTGGTTTTTTTAGAGTAATTATCTGTTTTTTAGAGTAATTATCTGTTTTTTTAGAGTAATCATCTGTTTTTTAGAGTAATTATCTGTTTTTTAGAGTAATTATGTTTTTTTTTAGAGTAATTATGTTTTTTTAGAGTAATTATCTGTTATTTAGAGTAATTATGTTTTTTTTAGAGTAATTATCTGTTTTTTAGAGTAATTATCTGTTTTTTAGAGTAATTATCTGTTTTTTGGAGTAATTATGTTTTTTAGAGTAATTATGTTTTTTGAGTAATTATGTTTTTTTAGAGTAATTATCTGTTTTTTAGAGTAATTATCTGTTTTTTAGAATAATTATGTTTTTTAGAGTAATTATGTTTTTTTAGAGTAATTATCTGTTTTTTAGAGTAATTATCTGTTATTTAGAGTAATTATGTTTTTTTAGAGTAATTATCTGTTTTTTAGAGTAATTATCTGTTTTTTAGAGTAATTATCTGTTTTTTGGAGTAATTATGTTTTTTAGAGTAATTATCTGTTTTTTGAGTAATTATGTTTTTTTTAGAGTAATTATCTGTTTTTTAGAGTAATTATCTGTTTTTTAGAATAATTATCTGTTTTTTAGAGTAATTATGTTTTTTTAGAGTAATTATCTGTTTTTTAGAGTAATTATCTGTTTTTTAGCGTAATTATGTTTTTTTAGAGTAATTATCTGTTTTTTAGAGTAATTATCTGTTTTTTAGAGTAATTATGTTTTTTTTTAGAGTAATTATGTTTTTTTAGAGTAATTATCTGTTATTTAGAGTAATTATGTTTTTTTTAGAGTAATTATCTGTTTTTTAGAGTAATTATCTGTTTTTTAGAGTAATTATCTGTTTTTTGGAGTAATTATGTTTTTTAGAGTAATTATCTGTTTTTTGAGTAATTATGTTTTTTTAGAGTAATTATCTGTTTTTTAGAGTAATTATCTGTTTTTTAGAATAATTATGTTTTTTAGAGTAATTATGTTTTTTTAGAGTAATTATCTGTTTTTTAGAGTAATTATCTGTTATTTAGAGTAATTATGTTTTTTTAGAGTAATTATCTGTTTTTTAGAGTAATTATCTGTTTTTTGGAGTAATTATCTGTTTTTTGGAGTAATTATGTTTTTTAGAGTAATTATCTGTTTTTTGAGTAATTATGTTTTTTTTAGAGTAATTATCTGTTTTTTAGAGTAATTATCTGTTTTTTAGAATAATTATCTGTTTTTTAGAGTAATTATGTTTTTTTAGAGTAATTATCTGTTTTTTAGAGTAATTATCTGTTTTTTAGCGTAATTATGTTTTTTTAGAGTAATTATCTGTTTTTTAGAGTAATTATCTGTTTTTAGAGTAATTATGTTTTTTAGAGTAATTATCTGTTTTTTTGGAGTAATTATGTTTTTTTAGAGTAAATATCTGTTTTTTAGAGTAATTATCTGTTTTTTTTAGAGTAATTATCTGTTTTTTAGAGTAATTATGTTTTTTTAGAGTAATTATCGGTTTTTTGGAGTAATTATCTGTTTTTTTAGAGTAATTATCTGTTTTTTAGAGTAATTATGTTTTTTTTTAGAGTAATTATGTTTTTTAGAGTAATTATCTGTTTCTAGAGTAATTATCTGTTTTTTAGAGTAATTATCTGTTTTTTGGAGTAATTATGTTTTTTAGAGTAATTATCTGTTAGCTTTATTAGCTGTTTGGTTAGCTTTATTAGCTGTTTGGTTAGCTTTATTAGCTGTTTGGTTAGCTTTATTAGCTGTTTGGTTAGCTTCGTGTGCTGGTTGTTAACTTGAGTGCAGCTGTTTTTTAGTGTAATTAGTTGTTTGTTAGCTTTGTTAGCGGTTTGTTTACTTGAGTTAAGGTGTTTTGTTTTTATTAACATTAGTTGTTCGTTAGCTCTGCTAGCTCGTCATCAGACCAGAGCTGTTCTTCGAGGTAACTTCCTTCTCCGCAGACCGAAGGCGTATTTCAGCCCGGTCAGCGTGAGCCGGGATTAGTCGAGGCACATTTAGCGGGTCGGGACCTTCCCGTTAGCCGGTACCTACCGTGTCGGAAGCTAACACTGAACCCCCTCCTCTGAATGCTGAAGTCGGAGGTGAAGGACAGCTCCATCACGTTGCCCGTCGAGTTCAGCGTCAGCCCGTTGGCCGTCGGGCCGCAGAACTTAACGTCGGTGCTGCCCGTGTTCACCACCACGCGGTCGTAGATGCAGCCCGGCGCCTCCTCCAGGTCGAAGTCCAGGAAGGAGAGCTGGATGATGAAGCCGGCGGGCGCCCGCATGGTCCACTTACAGGCGTGCGAGTTGGGGTACTTCTGCGGGTAGCAGGGCGACGTGACTTCGCCCGCCGCCTCCGGCAGCACCAGGTTGCAGTTCGTGGAGCCGCAGCCCAGCGCTGGAGGCGATAAATTCATTCTTTCATTCAAAAATCTGAGCACCTCCACCGATGAGACGAGACGAGACGAGACGAGGACGTAAAAGGTGACGAGACAAAGTTAAAAAACCTGCAAACCGTTAAGACGTCAGGAGGAAGAGCAGCGTTCAAGGACAACGAAGGAAGGTGTTCAAGAAGGTTAGAAGGACTTTTTATCGTTCGGGAGACGAGACGACGACATCAGAGAAGACAACGAGAGTGTTAGGAATTACCTGGAAGAGATCAGCATGGAGAGGAATCAATCAATCAACCAATCAATCAATCGATCAATCAACCAACCAATCAATCAATCGATCAATCAACCGACCGATCAATCAATCAAGCAACCAACCAATCGATCAATCAACCAACCAATCAAGCAATCGATCAATCAACCAACCAATCAATCAATCAAGCAACCAACCAATCAAGCAATTAATCAATCAACCAACCAATCAATCAATCAATCAATTAATCAATCAATCGATCAATCAACCAACCAACCAGCCAACCAATCAATCAACCAATTAATCAATCAATCAACCAACCAACCAATCAAGCAATTAATCAATCAACCAACCAACCAGCCAACCAATCAATCAACCAATCAATCAACCAATCAATCAACCAACCAGCCAACCAATCAATCAACCAACCAATCAATCAATCAATCAATCAATCAACCAACCAATCAAGCAATTAATCAATCAACCAACCAACCAGCCAACCAATCAATCAACCAATCAATCAATCAATCA
>NW_027210919.1:175000-192500 GCF_029030835.1 Brachyistius frenatus
AAGGGTATTTAAGTGGATTTAACTTGAATTTGATCGGTTCAGACCTCGATCTGAATGTGTTAAAAAAGAAAATAACTCCTGAGAGTAAAGACTTGGTTTTATGGTCAGAATCAGATTTAAGGTCAGAACAGGGAGTGTCCTCACAGCTACAGAAAGACATGTGTGTGTGTGTGTGTGTGTGTGTGTGTGTGTGTGTGTGTGTGTGTGTGTGTGTGTGTGTGTGTGTGTGTGTGTGTGTGTGTGTTCTGACAGACGCCTCTCAGTCCATCTTTTATAATCACACACAGCAGAGCTGCAGTTTACAGTAAATAAAGGTGTTTTCGACGTGATGCAACTAATCAATACATTCGTGATCATTATCTACATTTATTATTTATTTTAGCTGATGATGAGTCTAAATTACAAACTTAACCAAAAGATGATGTGAAAACCAAAACCTCCTTACTTAAATATGAATTATCAAAATACAAATGTTCCTCCGACGCTTAAAGACGACCGACCGCTCTCGTTTTCAAACGTTTGTTTTCAAAGAGAAAAAAAATTGGATCGTTGCTGCGAACGTCTCCGAAGCTCTCCGACACGACTTCAACTACCAGAAGAAACACGTCTCCGGGGAAACAAACGAGTTTGTCGCGTGGCTGTAAGTACGCCTCGAGGTGGCCGTCGTTACCGTAGCGACAAAATAACCTCAACAAAATCACCGTTCACTTCAACAACCGACACAAACTGAAAAAGTTCAGTTCAAGCTCCGTGTGTCTCTTCAGGGCTTCGGGCCGCGGGGAGGTGAAATACTTCCTGGTTTTCAGGGGGGGTGGGGCTTAGAAGGGACACATATCGACATGTCTGACACTTCGCTCGATGGAAACCGAAGCGATTCGCTGAACTGATTCACTAACTTTGTTTTACAAAATGGAAGAAGCGAAGCGTTTTGTGATGTTTAGAAACGAGCGAGGGAACGACAGACAAGTGGCAATAAACTGAAACCGTTTTAGACGTATTCACGAGCTCGGTGACCTCCGGCCGTCTCATCCAGCCTTTAAAGGGTTACGAAGTTTCACAACGAAGGGGAACCAACTGTTTTCGGCGTCTAAACATTTGAACGGTTGACTGAGAATAACAACGACGTGACGGTTTGTTTGGAAATCCGAGCTTCTGCCGAGCTGCGCTTCCAGATTCCCGCGGGTCGGTTGGGATGCCGCCCCGTCCCGTCCTGCACACGTCGTCCGGCAGAAGCTGCAGAAACGCCGATGACGTGAAGCCGCCGCCGCTTCCTGCAGCGGTTTTCCCACAACGAACACGGAGGAGCAGCGACTCGTGGACTCGTGGGCACGGCTCTCTGTCGGACTACAACCCAAACTACTGTTCATTTACTGCTTGTGACGGAGACGGCAGACAAAAGGCCTTTTGTTCCCCCCCCGCCGTTGATGTGGGAGAAGTGGAGGCTGGCTGCCGTTCTGGCTCTGCGGCTTCTGAAGAGAAGCAAGCAATCATCCAAAAAGGAGAGAAGGTTTTTTATTCATTTCAGGGCCGATTTCCAGACACAAACCTCGGACGAAGTGGGCACAGATTAATTTAATTAGCACTCCGCTCGGCTTGTTTGGTACCGACCCAGCTTGTTGGGTTTCAACTCTTTCAGCAGAGAAGAACAACAATAACCTGTAAAGTCCCGACACGGCGACATCCAACTCCTGGTTGGAGTTCAGAGAAACAAAGCAGCAGTTGGTTGCAGGTTAGAGCACACAGTTCGGTCTGACCACTTTAAATTGAGGATTATTTCCAGTTGTTGCATCCTACCGAGAGTCGACCTCCGGCAAATCTTAAATCTACTGAGACAACCTTTAACCAATCAGCACTGACCACCACATAATGTACGTTGTATGCTGAAACCAACCAGCAACCAGCCGTGACGTCACCACGTCGGTTTGTGAACGTTATGAATCCTCCAGTTCAGATTCTGTCCGTCACCATCTTGTTAGTTCGGAGCGGTTTGGAGCAGGAAGTGATCATATTTGGACGAGCTGGGGGAGGAGCCAGCGGTGGATCTGACCGATCTGATCGGAAACCTGACGATACTACGTCCCGCCCACCGATAGCTGTAACCTGACTGCACCACAGGCCTGTCAATCAAACAGACACGCCCCCAAAAACAGGTCTTCTTGAATCTTCTTTTCTGATGAATGAGGGATTATTTTCAGATGGACCTCCAGAAAACTAAGAAGAAGGAGTGACTTTAGCTAACAACACCGAGAGAACTGATGGACACATTTTATTCACTTTGGATTTGATGAGAGAAGTTGAATGGGAGTCTATGGAGCCGGAGGCTTTTTGGAGCCGACCTCTAGTGGCACTCGCTGGTATTGCAGCTGAAGACACTTCTGGATCAGAACCCTTTTACAGACCTGAAGCTACGAACTCTTTTAGAAACAGTATGTGGGTGAAACCAACCAATCTACAAACAACGGAGCTCCTCCCCCAACGTGAGTCTGACACCATGTCGGTAAACGACCGTTCAGATTTCTCGGACTTCAATTCTTGCTCCAACGACATCACTTCATTTAACTCAACCATTTCCGCAATCATTGGAACTATAGTTAAAGAAATAAACGCTTGACATCAACGTCATCGTATTTAGCCACGCCCACTGCTTGATGATTGGTCCGCCCTCGATGCAAACAGGGTGTCCGGACGTTCGATGGTACTTCCCGTGCCGACCACGTTGACCAGCGGTAACGAGAATCCAGACCTCGAGACTACGAACATTTGAACCTCCAGTCTGCGGCCTCATATCTACATTTTACAGTCGGAGTTTGAAGGATTTGCGGCTGCTTTTATCGGCAGAAAACTTCCAACGAGTCAAACAGTGGGATTATATTCTGCAAACACAGTAAGTAGGAGTACAAAGGTCAAACCGCTCTTACAAAAAACACGAGCAACCTTTCATCTGACCCCTGAAATAAGGAAGTGCGATAAAGACGTGCCAGGAAACAAAAGCCGAGGAGGGAAAAGCTACAAAAAAGTTTTTAAAATACGGAAACTTTGTCCCTTTTTTTTTTTTTTTCTTTTTTTTGATCATATCTGTAAAACCTTCATCTGTTGATGTGCTGCTGGCGTTTCACTGATACTTCAACTTATATTCTTCTGCAAACACTCGCCTCGGCCTCCTCAGTCTTTTCCCCGACACTAATCCTGCAGATTAGTCGGCTTCCATCAACCTGCCCTTCTCTCTTTTCACCTCTTACATTCCTCTCTTCTCATTCCTCTTTGTTGTTATCACTGCGCTGCTTTCTTTCCCGATCCTTCCTCTTTGCTTTTCCTCTCCTTCCCTTCCCGCCGGCGGTTTCATCCGCCGCCGCGACCAAATAAAGGTGCAACCGCCTCCGAAACGTAAAGAACGCCGAAGCCGTCGGATCTTGGAGGTTTGTGAAAGATTCGAGGAGCTCTTACGTGACGAAGACAAAAACCTCAACGGTTTCTTCAAGATGCTCGTCGGGGGTATTTTCTAAGAGATAAAACTAGCTGCAGGTTTTTACACCAGTATTAGACTCGTCATGATCCGACTGCACGACAGAAACCAGATCAACTCAAGCTCGAAGCAAAA
Organism: Brachyistius frenatus; assembly: GCF_029030835.1. Lineage (NCBI taxonomy): Eukaryota > Metazoa > Chordata > Actinopteri > Embiotocidae > Brachyistius > Brachyistius frenatus. The sequence goes on from NW_027210919.1 coordinate 178,599, forward strand.
CTGGTGTGAGGATCACCTGATGAAGGTTTCTATTGCAGCTACCAGAACGTCTCTCCTCTCACGGCCGTCATGTCGTTGGCTGAAGTAGTTTGTAGAGACGGAAGTCTCCTGATCAACATCTCCGAGTTCCTCACGTTGACGTGACCGCGGGTACGATAACATTCGTGGTTTCACCGTGAAACCTGAAACCGGAGCAGAGAAATGTCCGATTTTTGGGGAACAGAACATTTTCAAGAATCAGCGGAAATTACTGCACAGGCTCAGGAACACTTGGCTGTAAAGCAGGCGTGTTCAACATGTTCTGTTCCCCAAAAATCGGACGTTTCTCTGCGTCAGTTTCAGGTTTCCATGGTGACATCACTAACGCTTCGGTGCACCTGAACGCAACACCGTGACATTTATATTAAGATCCAGCTCAATAATTAGAGATGAAACGAGTCTTTCTCGCTGCAGGTGAGTGCTGACTCACTCCTCCAGGTGTTTCTGCTCCGCCCTCTCCTCGTCCTCTCGTCTGTCACTAGGAGATAATCGAGAGTGGCATCTGAGGGGAGGAGGAGGAGGAGGAGGAGGGGGGGTGGTTTGGGAGGAGAGGGGTGGTTTGGGAGGGGGGAGGGGGGCATCGAGGACAGAGCGATGCCTTGTTTGTGCGTGACGAAACATTTAAGTGAAATCATCTCATTTCTGTAACCAGATATTTTGTGTGCGTTTTGTCCAGCGGTCCGGATGGTCCTCAGAACCAGAACACGCCCGTATGGACCGAGTCTCTGGAGGAGGAGGAGGAGGAGGAGGAGGAGGAGGAGGAGGAAGAGGAAGAGGAGGAGGAAGAAGAGGACCGCTGGGACCGCATAAAACATCACTTCATCGTGAGAATGAGGCGCCTCAGACGTGATTTTTAATCATCAGCTGATGACAGTCGCTCTCCGAAAACCTGAAAGGAAAAAAAAATCTCCCTCAGAGAGACCGAAGCTTCCAAACTTCCAGATACACGACCACGAAAACGACCGAACGTCACGTGAAAACACACGAACACGACCCGAACCCAACAAAATCTTCTAATTCGGTTTTCATATTCTGTGTTGTTTCTTCTTTTCTCTGCGTGATCTGGTTCGACGTCTGAACGCAGTCTTCATCCCGTTGGATTAAAAAGCTCTTGTGGAAAATTGTTGAGGTTTACACTGATTCCTCGTCGTCTGGAATCCCAAATAAACCATAATTAAGATTAAGTAGGAGTCTTGTTAAAGGATGAGCTTAGGGAGTTATGAATTATGGCTGCTGATAGATGATATTTCATTATAAGAGCGCTACGCCCAAAACGAGGAATCCGATCGGAGCTCGTCGGCGGGTCGCCACCAGAACAAGTTTCCTGTTTGGACCGAAAACGGGTCAAAATCTCAGCATCAATAACTCTGAGGTAAAAATCATTCATTCTGGGACATTTGTGTTCCTCACGCTGAGGATTGTTAACGTCATCAGCTGTTCGTCAACTTAAGTTTAGCTGGGTTTTTTTAGCTAAATCAGCTGTTTTTTTTATTAGCTTTGTCAGCAGGTTGTTGTTTTTGTTGTTGTTTGTGAACTTGAGTTTGGTTATTTTGTAGTAAACCAGCTCAGAGGACTGCTGGCAGCGATGCGTCGCATTTAAATCAGGTGGGTTTTTTTGTTTGTTTTTGGGCCGTTAAAAGTTGCAGTTTGTGAACTTTCCGTGAACTTTTTCGACGTCGTTCAGCTCAAACGTCTCCGAGACTCTCCAACTGCTCGGACCGGCACTTCATCTCCCGGTCACCGGCGCACACGCGTGTCACCGGGAACACGGCATCCACCGCCAACCTCTCCGTGTGTGTGTGTGTGTGTGTGTGTGTGTGTGTGTGTGTGTGTGTGTGTGTGTGTGTGTGTGTGTGTGTGTGTGTGTGTGTGTGTGTGTTTAATGTATTTTCCATCCCCTACCAGCAGCCTCAGGCCAAACCGAGCGGTTCACACACACTCGTAAAGTTCCCAGCAGTACTAAACCACAGCACACACACACACACACACACACACACACACACACACACACACACACACACACACACACACACACACACACACACACACACACACACACACACACACACTCTCCTCCCTCCTCGTCCTCTCTCCACCATCTGTCTCTCCTTTTCACTTAAGAATTTTAATTTTTCAACTTAATGATCGGCGTTGTGAATCGATGTGGAAAATATCAACAGTCAAAAGGTCCGTCTGCCGTCGGCGTCTTTTCTTCTCAGGACCTCAGAAAAAACCCGATACGAGCAGAAGTGTGTGTGGACGCGTCTCCTCCAACGTTTTTAACGTGGAAGAAACTGACCTCCACCTCGTCCGGCACCGACCGTGAGCCCGAAGTTTTCACCCGGCGTCCACATACTTTTGTCGGGATAACGTTGGGAGGAAGGCAGCTCCTGTCAAAACCTTAAAACTTTAATGAAACACTGAATATTACATTTCTCTGTGTGTGTGTGTGTGTGTGTGTGTGTGTGTGTGTGTGTGTGTGTGTGTGTGTGTGTGTGTGTGTGTGTGTGTGTGGTGTGTGTGTGTGGTCATGCTCTACTTCAGTTCAGCAGAACTGAACTTGTTCTCATGAATCTCGATGAGCTTTTATTTTTTTTCTGAATTTCTTGGCAGCTTTTTGCTCCTTGTAAACTTTCCGAGCCGACCCGATGCGGCCGTGTGTCCTGTTCAGGCGTCGTCACGGCAACCGCAGAATAATTTCTACTAGCGTCTCCGAAATGTGAAATATAGATGGAATAATTACCTGCTGATTAATATTGATAAAAAAAAATAAAAAATCAGTGCGCAACTCGCCATCGATACCAACGTGTTTCTACTCGGAAGAACAAAAGTTAGAACAAACAAGAAAACGAATTGCAACGAATGCGTGAGAAGATGCTCTGCTTCCAACACACTTCCTGTTGACATGAAACCAGCAGATCTGAACCCGAGCAGTTTGTGGGCGTCGCCCGGCTACACCTCTGCAGCCAATCAGAAACGCGTGGACGGGGATCCGTGCTCTACGAGGAGATTCAGAGAACTGAAGAAAAAAAACTCCAGTGCAGACGGAGAAACAAGCAAACGCACAAATGACGGATCAGTTAACGGAAGAATGAATCGAATATGGACATACGGACATATGGACATATGGACATGTGGACATGTGGACACCTCCCCCTCCGCTAACGCTAAAGAATAGAGTCCAAAGTTTATCTCGAAGCAAAACTGGGACTGAAACCAGTTCAGACCAAATCCAAAAACATCAAAAACCAGTTTAAAACCAGTCAGCTGTCATGAAGCCTTTGAATGAATTTGTCTAATAACTCTGATTCTGATAGAACACAAAGGTTGTTGCCACGGCAACAGACGATGCTTCACACACACACGTTCAACCCGACGGCGATCCGGAAGAACTGGCGTGTAAACACGGCGGTCACACAACCGTTCGGGGAAAAGCTGCTCGTGGATGTGAGACGATGAAGTTCTGACAAAATGGATCGAAGCGTGGCAGCGTGATTTTCAAAATAAAAGCAGCGATTAGAGAATAAAGCAGATGGAAAACACGAAGACGCCGAGGCAGGAAAGTATGAGGGACCAAAGAAGATGCATGAAAACGCTGTTAGTTTGAAAAACCAAACGCAGGCAGAGATGCAACGTGGGAAACAGAGCGGGAAAACAACATGGAGGACATGAATGAAGGCAACAAAAACGTCAAACATGAATTACAATGACTGAGACATCAGACTGAAACGGGGACGTCTGATTGGTCCGAAGGTCTTTTATTTTGACAGTTTGGTTTTCGTTGCTCTCACAGCTGTTTATCATCCAGGAAACATTCAGATCGTCTGTCGGCGGGTCGTTTGTAGCTCTGACAGCCCGCAGTGTGTGTGTGTGTGTGTGTGTGTGTGTGTGTGTGTGTGTGTGTGTGTGTGTGTGTGTGTGTGTGTGTGTGTGTAATCTAACAAGAAGTGTACTTGTTCCAAATCGCCTCCTTTTTCTTTTTACTGTTCATTTTACGGATCGAGGCGGATACGAAGATTTGTATTTTTGGTCCATTTCAAGTTTCAGGAAAAATGAAACCGCCGACTCGTCGACAGCTGTGAGAGCAAACGAAGACCAACGTCCACCTGCTGGTGTTTCCTACCATGTCTGGTCAGAATCGTCCACAGCAGGAGGACGGGGACGACCTGACGGAGCCCCCACCTTCCTCCTCCTCCTCCTCCTCCTGTACAGGACTCCCTGAAAGAAGCAGAGGGAGGAAACTGGTAAAGAACATGAAACGTCGGACAGGTCATTGAACGCCTCGCCAACCAAACTGCTGCTGAAAATAAGCAGATTTAAAGGGGGAGCGCTTTTTTTTTTCCAGTACCGTGTGTTCCCCCAGACAGCCAATCAAATCACTGTCCCTCTCCATCTTTGCTATTTCGGAGTGGTATAGAACAGGAAGTGACCATATTTGGACGAGCTGGGGGAGGAGCCAGCGGTGGATCTGACCGATCTGATTGGAAACCTGACGATACTACGTCCCGCCCACCGATAGCTGTAACCTGACTGCACCACAGGCCTGTCAATCAAACAGACACGCCCCCAAAAACAGGTCTTCTTGAATCTTCTTTTCTAATGAATGACTTTTCTTTTCAAACACATTCACCGTCTCCGCAGATGAATTATTGAACGTGTGTCGGAGTGAAATGAAAACATCAGAAGGTGAAGAAGGTACGAAGAGACGAGAAAGTCTCTGAACTTTTAATTAAAACTTTTGGTAGTGAACTTGTGATGTAGAGAAACGCAGCGTGAGCGTCATAAATATTTAACGTGGACAGAACAGAGCTCGGTTTTAATTTCGTCGTGTCCACTGCAGAAAATTCATGCGGCTCCTGACATTAAAGAAAACTCGCCTCTTTGTCAACTCGTGCATTTTGTTTCCTTGTCTCCTTGTTTCCTTGTTTTCCGCCTCCGTCAACGACAAGCGAAGCGAGGTCAGGAGCCGAGGCCGCGGACACGAGCGCATAAAGGCGGCGATTCATGCGGCGGGGGAGGTTGATGGGGGGGGGAGGGGGGGGTGTCAGACATTTTATGGAGGGTTTGACACCACGGCGGACAGATTCTCTGTCAGAGGAAGAAACTTTCACTCTCACGTCCGTCTTCAGAGGTTCAATAAACTCTTTAGTTTTAAATCAGCTAAAAACGCCGAGTAAGGAAAGCAGCTGCAACACCGTCCTGCTTCGAATTACAACGTGTGCGTTACGACGTGTGCGTTACGACGTGTGCGTTACGTTGTGTGCGTTACGACGTGTGCGTTACGACGTGTGTGTTACGACGTGTGCGTTACGACGTGTGCGTTACGACGTGTGCGTTACGTTGTGTGCATTACGACGTGTGCGTTACGTTGTGTGCGTTACGACGTGTGCGTTACGTTGTGTGCGTTACATTGTGTGCGTTACGACGTGTGCGTTACGACGTGTGCGTTACGACGTGTGCGTTACGTTGTGTGCGTTACGTTGTGTGCGTTACGTTGTGTGCGTTACGACGTGTGCGTTACGTTGTGTGCGTTACGACGTGTGCGTTACGTTGTGTGCGTTATGTTGTGTGCGTTACGACGTGTGCGTTACGACGTGTGTTACGACATGTGCGTTACGTTGTGTGCGTTACGTTGTGTGCGTTACGACGTGTGCGTTACGTTGTGTGCGTTACGACGTGTGCTTTACGACGTGTGTGTTACGACGTGTGCGTAACGACGTGTGCGTTACGACGTGTGCGTTACGTTGTGTGCGTTACGTTGTGTGCATTACGACGTGTGCGTTACGTTGTGTGCGTTACGACGTGTGCGTTACGTTGTGTGCGTTACATTGTGTGCGTTACGACGTGTGCGTTACGATGTGTGCGTTACGACGTACGTGTGCGTTACGTTGTGTGCGTTACGACGTGTGCGTTACGTTGTGTGCGTTATGTTGTGTGCGTTACAACGTGTGCGTTACGACGTGTGTTACGACATGTGCGTTACGTTGTGTGCGTTACGTTGTGTGCGTTACGACGTGTGCGTTACGACGTGTGCGTTACGACGTGTGCGTTACGATGTGTTACGTTGTGTGCGTTACATTGTGTGCGTTACGACGTGTGCGTTACGACGTGTGCGTTACGACGTGTGCGTTACGACGTGTGCGTTACGATGTGTGTGTTACGATGTGTGCGTTACGATGTGTGTGTTACGACGTGTGCGTTACGACATGTGCGTTACGTTGTGTGCATTACGACGTGTGCGTTACGATGTGTTACGTTGTGTGCGTTACATTGTGTGCGTTACGACGTGTGCGTTACGACGTGTGCGTTACGACGTGTGTGTTACGATGTGTTACGTTGTGTGCGTTACGACATGTGTGTTACGATGTGTGTGTTACGATGTGTGCGTTACGACGTGTGCGTTACGACGTGTGTGTTATGACGTGTGTGTTACGATGTGTGTGTTACGATGTGTTACGTTGTGTGCGTTACGACGTACGTGTGCATTACAACGTGTGCGTTACGATGTGTGCGTTACGACGTGTGCGTTACGATGTGTGCGTTACGACGTACGTGTGCGTTACGATGTGTGCGTTACGATGTGTGCGTTACGACGTGTGCGTTACGACGTGTGTGTTATGACGTGTGTGTTATGACGTGTGTGTTACGATGTGTGCGTTACGATGTGTTACGTTGTGTGCGTTACGACGTACGTGTGCGTTACGACGTGTGCGTTACGATGTGTGCGTTACGACGTGTGCGTTACGACGTACGTGTGCGTTACGATGTGTGCGTTACGACGTGTGCGTTACGACGTGTGCGTTACGATGTGTGCGTTACGACGTGTGCGTTACGATGTGTGCGTTACGACGTGTGCGTTACGATGTGTAGGCCTTAAAGAGACGGCGTACGATCACTGAACTGACGACCGAAAGAGATCAAAAACTACGTTTTTAATTTTTTCTGGAAGGACGTTGATTTTTAATTCCGTTGTTTTTCTTGAAGAATCTAGTTGAACCTCCTTTACCTTTCCACGCAGGACGGTTTGTGTCCCGTCACAATTGACAGATACTTTACAGACAAATATTTCTCAAATGAAATAGTTACTATGTGTTGTTATTACGTGACTTTATGGACGGCCGGTTGGACCGATACAGCAGATGTGGAAACGTCTCCTGGACCTCGTTAAACTGCGATGGACAGATTTAATTCGATCTAACGATAATCACTTGTTTGCCCGAACAGAACTAGAAGAATCATTTGTCTCTGAGGAGCACTTTGTTTCGCTGCTGATCTTAATCTCAGAGATTCATGATTTCTCTGCGTATTTATTCTGCTGCGTCGGCGTGATGCTGAAACCTCGTCCTCCGGTTCTGTTGTCTGGTCTCTGAGGGCGGACAGATCCGGGGCTCTTAAATTTTCGTGGCAGCGCCCGAGTGTCTCCGCAGAATCCGAAGAATCTCTCGACGTCGGCGGACGTCTGGTTTCAGACCCACAGCCAAGTTCCCGTCGCACACCGTAAATCTGACGATTATGTGAAGACGTATTTACACGAAGCGGCTCGTCTCCACCCTCTGAAACACTCAAACAGAACAATGGACTCCAACTACTGGAGTCTCAGAGGCACAAAGATGATTTTAAAGTTGCAAAGTGGCCACCAGGGGGCGGAGCACATGATGTGTTGTTGTTTCCGTCTAACAACCGCTCTCCTTTGAGCTCTGTTTTGGTCTCCACCAGCTCCCTGAATGCTCCATTGCGTCGATCAGCTGTTCAGCGCTGAGCCGCAAAACCACAACAAGCAGCTTAAAGAAGCTAAAACGGTGCGCAGAGCTGCAAAGTTCGTAGTAATTCTCAGTGACTTTGTTGCCGTCAACGAGACCCTTAAAGAGCTTAAAGTAGTTGAATAACCTCAAGCATCTGTCACTCACAAATACACAAAAACTCACCCAGCTAGCTGGCTAGTTAGCACGCTAAGCAAGCTAATGCGCTACGATAGCTTCTTGTGATAGTTCGTTTCGGTTCCTGGATGTTAAAGTTCAACAAAGAACTCGTTGGACGTCTTTTTTTTTGTGATTCCAGTGTTTATGCTAAGCTAGGCTAACTACGTCCATAACTACAGCCCCACTTGAGCCCAAAACAACATACAAATCCCCCATCATGCAGTTCTTTGTGTTCCACCTCTGACTCCGCCCTCTCTTATTCGACATCTTGATATCTTTGTTTTTGCTTCACGAGTCGAGCGGCTGCCTTTGTTTTTGTATCACTTCCTCCTGGAAACCATCGTTGTGTATCAGGGATCACCTGAGGAGCAGGTACCCCCCCCCCCCTCCCGCCACCCCCCACACACACTTCCTGTTCCCTCCCGTCTCTGTTTAAAGGAACCACGTCCACCTTTCGGTGACCGGCGGCGTGTTTTTGCGGCGTATCGGCAGCAGGTTGTGTAAGAGCTGGCAGCGAGCGGCCGCACCTTCAACAACACCTCCTTTCATAAAGTCGGACCTCGATAAGAACAACTTCAGGACGGGGTGGGGGTAGGGGGGTGGGGGGTTCAACAGTTTAACATGCTGGAGGACACTTTTCTACTCTTACAGGGACGTTTGTGGTGAATTATTGGTATTTAAATATCTGTTTTGTCCTTTCAGAACCAAAACGTGGTTCGTCTTCAGCCAACGCTGGAAAAAACAGAAATTGTTCAGAGTTGGAGGAAGACTGAAGACTGAACCTGTAAATATCCGTTTACCGACCAACAACCTGCCCGGAGATCAGAAACCACTTCAGAGCCACAACCGAACCGAACGTGCAACATGTGATGTCAACACGGATGTTTACACTCCGTCTGCTCTTCATATTAACATGTTAACATATTGAAATAATAACATATTGATATATTAACATATTGAAATAATAACATATTGAAATAATAACATATTGATATATTAACATATTGAAATAATAACATATTGATATATTAACATATTGAAATAATAACATATTGATATATTAACATATTGAAATAATAACATATTGATATATTAACATATTGAAATAATAACATATTGAAATAATAACATATTGATATATTAACATATTGAAATAATAACATATTGATATATTGAAATAATAACATATTGATATATTGAAATAATAACATATTGAAATAATAACATATTGATATATTAACATAATGAAATAATAACATATTGATATATTAACATATTGAAATAATAACATATTGAAATAATAACATATTGATATATTAACATATTGAAATAATAATATATTGATATAATAACATATTGATATATTAACATATTGATATAATAACATTGATATATTAACATATTGATATATTAACATATTGATATAATAACTTTAATATATTAACATATTGATATGATAATATATTGATATAATAACATATTGATATATTAACATATTGATATAATAACATATTGATATAATAACATTGATATAATAACATATTGACATATTGATATAATAACATATTGACATATTAACATATTGATATAATAACATATTGATATAATAACATATTAACATATTGACTTATTAACATATTGACATATTGATATAATAACATATTAACATATTGACTTATTAACATATTGACATATTGATATAATAACATATTACATCGTCCACAACTCAGAAACATGCACATTTAAACTGCACTAACTGCAATAAATATTGTAAAAGTTTTAATTTGATTAATCGATCGGTTGATTGGTTGATCAGCAGCAGGTTAATCTAACCGTTTTTAAATGAGAGTAAACTGAATATTTTGCATGAAAACAAACATCTGAACATGTCAGTTTGTGGTTTTACTGGCAAATAACTGATCGATTAATCAAATCAAATACCTGACAGATGAATTAATAATAAAAATAATTAACATAACGATGTTATTTAACTCAAATAAAATACTAAAAGGAGGATTTTCACTTCCACACTGTAGTTAAACTGCTGAAAAACACACGTGGCTCGTTTATTAATTAAAGAAAAGTTGTTTAGGATTTGATGGTTTCTAAACTTCACTTGCGATGTTTCTGTAATAATTCATAAAAAAGGCTCATCAGATCATTTTACTTTCTAATATTCCTTCTGTTCTGTCTCTAAACACGCAGCTTCAGTTAAATCTCTGCAGCCAACAGCATCATGGAAAACGGATTTTTTTTTTTTTTAACTTTTTTTTTTCTGTGTTCATTTTTCCAGAAGACACTTCAGCTCTGCAGCTGGAAAAGTACAAAAACAAACAAGGAAAGCTTCATTTCTGTTGCTCTGATTTCTCCTCATTAATCATCGATCAAAGTGAAAAGTTCGATCAGAAAACTGATCGATTACAGGAGGTGTGAGCGCGCGCAGGGCGTAGAGAGAGGAGAGGACCCGCGCGCTCTGCTCCGAAGAGGTTCATGTCCACCAGGGACTTCTGTCCATGTTCGTTCAATTCAGCAGTTTGATGGTTGAAAACGGAGCAACGGGAAGGAGTTTCACGCGCATTCAAAATCACAGTGAAGCATTTTAGAAGTTGAAATCAGATTTAAAGAAGAAACCAACAGCTGGAAAGTAAAGACCCTCCTGAATGGAGATGAATCAGGCGCTAAAAGAAGCTCCATCATCATCATCATGAGATTAAATCTGGCACATTAAATGTTTTGGAGGACTCACATGTGGTCACTGGAGCGGCAGCTGGCCCCCCCGCAGGATCATTCTCCCTCTCAGGAACTTTTCTTTCTGTTCGGCTCAACTTTTTTTTCCCCGCTAAAAAGTTTGGAGACTCCAAATCGGGCAAAATCCAGAATGCGCTGCGCCGACGCGTAAAAGTCTCCAAAGTCTGGAGGGGAGAGGTACGCAGAGAGACGCGGGGTGAGGCAGGGGGAGGTAGGGGGGGGGGGAGCCGCTCTCTGCTCCGGGTCGGTTCGCTTTCCTGATCCGGACTCCCCGGCGGTGATGAAGCTTCACTGAGAGAAAAGCAGCGGAGAGACTCAGCGTGAGGTTTAGGACTCAAGCTGGAATCAATGAGACAATGTCATGCACTTCCGGTCAGGTTAGCAAAATAAACGTAGCCGGGCAGATGCAGGGCCAAATTTTCAAAATAAAAGCAGTCGAACCCGCCTCCAGTTTTCACCGACAGAAAAACAGACAGCTAAAGTAAAACCAAGAACGTTAGTTTCAATTTATTTCTAAGAATATGTATATACATAGATCTAGTGTATAATAATGAACCATAGCAAAATATGATCTCCATGTATTTGAATGTACCCAGAGAGGACATTTTTAGGCTTTTATTGTGAAATCCAAATGATCTCACTTTACTTGTAGCCTATTAATGTTAATTTTTACAGTTTAGCAGAACCGCTGAGATGATTCATAAAACTGAGCATTTCATACAAACATTACAAACTGAGCATTTCATAAAACAGAAACAAACAAATACTGGTTTTTAAAAAAAATATATTTGTTTACATTTTCTATTAAAAAAAAACATTCTGTGTCTGTTTGGACTATTTAAAGAAAAAAACTTTACTTAGATCGGATTAGTGGAAAGAAATGGAAGAACGGATAGATGCTTGTAAAAATAAAACGAGACTGTCAAAACCTGTCTGATGGCTGGATCGAATGTGAAACGGTGAAGGGCTTTTAATTTGAAACAAGGGCTTTTAATTTGAAACAAGGGCTTTTAATTTGTAACCTAAGTCGTGCAGTATCCGGCCGACTGACGGCGAAACATCCGTCCAGCTGCAAAATCTTACTAATGTTAATTTAAAGATAAAGAATAAGAGCTGCTGTCACAAAATGTCCTGATGAATAATAAAGCTGACGGGAGGAGATCCAGCGTCTGTTTCCTGTGACCGAGTTGTGTTTCGGGAGGGTGAATTTATCTGTTCTGCGTCACTGAAGAAACAAGTGACATTAAACTCCCATTCTGACCGTGCGTCTCATTTGCCTTCGAAACGTCACTCTGCTGATCTTCCTGCCCGATAAGAACGTCCAGAGGCTGCAGAGATTTGCATTTTGCAGAATGTCTCCATCGTGACCTGGTTCGGTGAGTTTGAGGGGCGGAGCCAAACATTAAAAACATGCAGACGGGAGTCACGTTTGAACGTTAACGTCCTGCTGCCTCGAGTGCGAAACCAGCAGTTCCCGACTCCTTCAGGCTCCACCGGACGTTCCTGAACGGATCCTATTAAAGGATTTTAACTCGGTTAGTTTGGTCTTTTTGAATCTTCTTTTCTAATGAATGAGGGATTATTTTCAGATGGACCTCCAGAAAACTAATAAGAAGGAGTGACTTTAGCTAACAACACCGAGATAACTGATGGACACATTTTATTCACTTTGGATTTGATGAGAGAAGTTGAATGGGAGTCTATGGAGCCGGAGGCTACGTACATTTTTATACAGTTTATGGTTCGAACCCAAAAGCTCCTTTTCTGAGGCAATGAATAAAATCTCAAATTTCAAACAGTATAAGCAGTAATGTGTGTAATCTAATCTTATTAATAAGTATTTTAGTCGTTGACTCTGTTCCCGTGGAGATGGAGTCACTTTAGGTCAAATTAAAGTTTCAAGTCAAACAAACTTATTTGAACTTTTAATACAAATCTTGAAAATCTCCGCCTCCTGCAGGTTTTATACGCAGCAGCAGAACAGAAGGTTTTCAGCCTCGAGCGGAAGATTTCAGCTCCTCTTAAAAAACCAAAACAAAACATTTACAGTGTGTAATATTAATAGAACGTTTTGTCCCTGGCAGACACGCTGACACGGAGCAAAAATCTGTTTTACGACATTGGACGGAACAAGAAGTACAGCGAAGCCTTAAAGAGAAAACAAGAGTTTTGATTTGGAAAAGCTTTAAATCTGTTCTGCGTGAGGTAAAGATCAATATCACGGAGCTTCTGGCTCGAAGAAAACGAGTCCGATGCAGAAGAGCCTTCAGATGCAATACCACCGAGTGCCACTAGAGGTCGGCTCCATTTGTGACATCGCAAACTTACAGGAAGTCCAACCAGCACAGCAGCTGAATACGAGCTGTGTATTTCTCTGTGGACGCAGTGTTTGGACACTTTGACAGTATTTAAAGCAACTAAACCTGCTTTTTAATCCAAAATGAAATCTGAGTTTATTCGATTTGTGAGATCCAGATGTTTTCAACTTCGCTGTCGACCGGTTTGTGTTTTCTTTGTAAGCTTTGCAGCCTTTCCAGTTGTTTTAATATCCTATAAATTTCGTGACTTACCGTTCAGTCAGGTGGATTCTTTGGACTCAAAAAAACTCTGATCAATAAATAAATACGACATTTGGTTTCACACATTTTATTCAAATCAACCCGAATGCCCCCGATTCAGATTTCCGTGCAACTTCAACAAGTTCAATTATCTACAGCTGAAACTAGAAGCCCCGCCCACCTCTGCACCCACAGAGCCAACATGTGACCATGAAAGTATTTCAGAAAAACAACGTAACCTCCGCTTCTCCGAGGGCGACCTTTAGCTCCGCCCCCCCGACAGCAGCGTCATTTACAGATTCACCGGACCGCCGACGTCGTCCTTCCTCGTGTCGCTCATCGTCTCAACTTATGACTCGAATGACAGTTTCATCTTGTAAAATTCAAAACAAATAACGAAAGACGTCTCGTACGGGTGAAACTGTAGAAGGACGCAGAGCGTCGGAGTCGTGGTGAGATGAGAGGAAAGAGTCGGTAGTTCGTAGGTTAGCGATCCCTCCGTCCGTCTGTCAGTCATGTTTCAGGACTTCAACGTGTCGGGACGTCAGAATCTCGTGTTCACGCTGAGCTGAAGGAGGCGTCTCCGAGTGTCTCCACTAAAGTCCAAAACTAGACTTAGTTTAAGACTGATTTTAGAC
>NW_027210919.1:197500-215000 GCF_029030835.1 Brachyistius frenatus
AAAACTCAGCGCTGGAGGTTGTTTTCTCTCTGTGCCCCCCTCCCACCAACACCTCCCCTTCCTCCACCCTCCACCCATTCCTTTCCTCTTGCTAACCCCGTCCCCCTCCCAGTCAATGGAAAATCAGAGCCGAGCTGCAGGGAGACAATGGACTTTCTGTAGCTGGTATATTACTGTGCTGGTGTGTGACAGTGTGTGTGTGTGTGTGTGTGTGTGTGTGTGTGTGTGTGTGTGTGTGTGTGTGTGTGTGTGTGTGTGTGTGTGTGTGTGTGTGTGTGTGTGTGTGTGTGTGTGTGTGTGTGTGTGTGTGTGTGTGTGTGTGTGTGTGTGTGTGTGTGTGTGTGTGTGTTTGTCACCCTGCTCTCCAGAGGTTAATTAACCTACTTAAAGTGGTTCAGATCTCTGCAGCCTGACGGAGGACAGTGTTGTGAGGACGTCCCTCAGACCAGCCTGAGTATTAGATAGGAGTCTGTTTTTACAGCTAACAGCAGGACGGTGTTCTGCTGGAGTCCAACGAGCTGCAGTGTCCTTGTTCATTTCATCACGTTCGATGTCACACTGGATTTTCTTTGGTTAAATTACAAACAAACTTTACGTCGACTAAATAAGAAGATATCACCGAGCCTGGTTTAATGATGACTGTTTATATCAACCGTTCTTCTAATTACGATTCCATTTATCGCCATTTTTTTGTTGTTTCTTTGACACTATTTTTCAATCCTCATCATTTCTTATTCATAATTTATTTTTAACCTGTCCAAGAGAACGACGTTATTTAAAGTGATCGATTAAGGAGTGGACGATCTCCCCTCCTCCCTCCCCCTGCGTCTGCTCCCCAGTGTCAGTGCAGCAGAGGTGGAGCTCCGCCCACTGTGAGACACAGAGATCAGAGGATAGAAACACAGCAGAGGTTTAAGCTCCGCCCACAGTGAGACACAGAGATCAGAGGATAGAAACACAGCAGAGGTGAAGCTCCGCCCACAGTGAGACACACAGAGATCAGAGGACAGAAACACAGCAGAGACTCTCACACTGAGCTGGAAACAAACGGCTTGGAAATGAGGTAAATCAAACAAATACAAGATTTTCAGGTGGACCGCAACAAAGGGGGCGGAGTTATAAAGAGTGTCTGTCAGAGTAAGCGCCACGACTTTTCAAATTAAAAGCCCTCCAGTTTAATACTAGGTTTACACTGAGACGCGTGTCTCTTTCAGTAGGGCCGAAGGGAAACAGACGTTTATCAGTTAAATCCGATATAAGAACAATTTATTTGATTCTTTTTAAACTAGTTTGGCCACAAAAGAGTTGTGCAAGACGTATTTAGGGAACATCTGAATTGAAGCTGTTGTGAGTATCCGTTTGTTATTCTTATAAAAGAAGCAGATTCAGCTGGTTTGGGTGGAGCTCAGCTATGTGAATAAATGTTACTCAACATAATGAGTGCTCAGAGGAAAAAAGCTCAGAGACTGCTGGTTTAATTCATGTAAAACTTCTAGAGATTTTATCGTGACTCATATTTCCAAAAACAACACGCAGCCTTTTGACCTTTACTTCCACAGCATCGTTTCTATACTACATGTAATAAGAGATAAACGCTTTCACTGTTTCAGGGTCAAAAGAAAATCAATAAAATATTAAACCAAAATTGTAATTAACTTCCTTCTTTTAAAAAAAAGAAACCCGGCGGCTCCATGGTGTAAATCATATCTAGAAAACTGAATTTTCCACAACGCTATACGGCCGAAAGTCAACATCCGGTCTTCTGGTCGTGTTTTGTTCTCTACTGTCAATAGAAAATCCGTCTAGAGTCTGAATTCAGGTGGAGAACGTTAGGAGTTAACTCTTCGGACAACGTGCCGAAAGTTTATCGTTTGACCGCAACGCCAACCTCCACGTCCAAGAATCGTGTTGTGTCTCCGCGATTAACAACAACAACCGATCTGAGGTGATCCAACCAGACAAGAATGCTTTCTGATGGAGAGACACACACACACACACACACACACACACACACACACACACACACACACACACACACACACACACACACACACACACACACACACACACACACACACACACACACACAAGCACAACAAACATCTGGGCTGTGTGTGTTTCTTTCAGTCTTTTCTTACAGACGAAGAGGTGTGTGTGTGTTGAAATGCTGATAAAATCCTGATGCAAACAAAAAGAGAAAGAAACACAAGGGAGCAGGACACACACACACACACACACACACACACACACACACACACACACACACACACACACACACACACACACACACACACACACAGTGATGGGTGGATGATATCAGCCGTATGCTGATGGTTATCCATCAGCAATCATGATGTCATCACTGACACAGAGACCCCAATGCACACTGGGAGAGTGTGTGTGTGTATGTTGGCGAGTGCAGGGTGTGAAAGTGTGTGAGAGACATGACAGATGTGTGTGTGTGTTTACAGAACATGCATGTGCAGCTGAGGGTTCCTTGCGGTGATGTCATGTGTGCGATGTTTGGGACGAACACGCCCACGTGTGTGTGTGTGTTGCGTGAGCGGGGCGTGGGCGAGCAGATGGCCTTCACTTCAGCGAGGAATTCGTCAACACGAAGACGCCGTTTAGAGTTTCGCCTGCAGGGGCGGAGAACGTGTGCGAAAGGTGCTCGTGTCAAAATAAATCTCGGCTCGGGCCGGCGGCGTCCCGAGAGGTGCTTGATGCAATTTGTTGCTCTCCAAGTGCAATCTGAAAATGAGTCCAGATGCTGCGGAGTCCCACGAGGCTCCGTGTAAATCCTCCTTGTAAGCTGAAGTCACCAGAGTTTAAGAATTATCTGAGCGATCACGAGGAGGCTGCTGTGTTCAAGTCCATACACCGAGCTGCACGATTCACAGTGAACAACTCTTCATCTCTGTGATCCAGGGAATAGTCCTCAGGTTTTATCAGTTTAATGTGAAAATACTGTGTTATCAACATTTATTGAAGACAAACTCTGAATAAATGGGAGGAAAATTTTTCCTTTGGACTGTTTCGATAAATATACATTTAGAGGTTTTTTTGTTTTACAAAAAACAATCTGTGGTATCGATCAAATATTTTCCATACTAGCGTCTTGAATTCGATACCGCTTCCTTAACGATAATGTTTTCAATACGAATTTATAGTTTTCTGAAGCTACAATTTATCGATGTTCCTTAAATGCCTCACATTCACAGGCTCACAAGCCTCCACTTTACAGCACCACCACTCAGAAAGACTGAGTTTGAAAAAAGTGAAATAAGGTATTTTAAAGTGTGTTTGCTGCCCTTGAGCAAGGGACATAACGTGGGGGCTCGTCCGTGACTCCGTTTTGACATCAAATTTCTTATGTGAGATGTGATATTTACCAAAGTTGAAACTAAGTGATCTTTATCTTCGTGGTTAGGCTATCCAAGCAGAAATCAAAGGAGAAAAAGTTACGTGTTGGTGTGGATGAAGCTGAAGTGTCGAAATTGAATCGAAAAGACAAGACATTTTTTAGTAGTAGACAGTAGGGGCTTAAAAGCATGGACCAAACATCAGATTAAATCAGTGATGAATTATTCATAACGTAAAGAGGTTTTCTATGGCTACAATTTACTGATGTTCCCTAAACACCTCATATTTACATGCTCACAAGCCTTCAATTACTGCAGCACAAGTCAAACAGATTTAATTTGAAGAGAGTGAAATAACGCGTTCTAAAGCTGCCATTGAGCCAGAGACGTAACATGGGGGCTTGTCCAGGATGAAGTTTTGGCATTTAATTTGAGATTTACCAAAGTTGAAACCAAGTGGCTTTATCGTTGTGGGTGGGCGGTCCTTGCAGAAGTTACTTTGGGAATTTAATCTTAGATCAGCGGAGAAAAAGTTACGTGTTATTGTGGATGAAGCCGAGGTGTTGAAATTTAGTCCCGGATGATACAATGTTTTTTGGTAGAAGACGATATCAGCGGCCTGAAAGTATCAAAGTTTGGTACCCGGCCGCAGACAAATAACATGCCAAACATCCAACAACATCGGTGATGAATTATATGGGAACACAAACTGCTTGTAAGAGCCGAGTCGGGCCTGTGCCGACTGCTCACTCATCATCTAACATCCCAGACCTCATCGTGCAAAGTTAAAATTGATTTTATTGATTCATCTGTAAGTGGTCATAAAATATTGGGCCAACTTGCACAAAAAGACGACAGGATATATATATTTAATTCAGGGAAAGTCATTGACACAAAGCCCTTTTCAGATGGGTTCTTTAAAATGGCATTTACATGAGAGTTTATTAATAATAACAGAATGAAAGCACAAAAGAAGTGCTGCCAGCTTCAAGGACAGTCTGTAAATTGGACCATCTAAAGAGTCACATTTTATTTTGGTGGTCATAATCTCTTACAAACGACCGCTGTGGCAGCTGAATGAGAAGGTTAGCTTCCTGCCCTGTTTTTTTTTTTTTTTTTTTTTCACCAAATGCTTGATGATCTTTAAAGGCTGCAATGGCCATTTTGTTGTCTGACTGATTCAGTCAATCTGCCCGGGATCTTGTGCCGGGTTTCCCATGCTTCGACTCCGCTAAAGGTTATGTTTTACGGTGCGAGCCTAGCATCGGGGGGATGGGGTGGGGGCAGAGCTTTTCAGCAGGACGAAGGTCAGGGACTCCAAAGTGATCCACGTTGGATATGAGGCCAAATGGAGGATAATAAAATAAATATCAGCTCGTTCTCATGTGCATAAAAAAGACACGGAAGCGTTCAGACGCATGTAAAAATAAAATAAAAAACGATTTCCCACTCAGATTGTACGAGTTTCGTTGTCGGTCGCACACAAACTCATTACATGACTAATCTAGTCTCCACACACTTCTAATCTCACAAAGTCTCCATTTCTTTTTTTTTTCACAGCAGGGTTTTCCTGCAACAGTGCCGGACCTGATAAGACAAACAATTCAATTCTTTATACACACACACACACACACACACACACACACACACACACACACACACACACACACACACACACACACACACACACACACACACACACAGAGAGAGAGAGAGAGAGACAAAACCATGCCAACAAAGAAAGCTGGCCTCTGTTTAAAGAGCAAGTGCAGGACAGGGAGACGAGGGTTGTTTGGTGCCGGGGAGCCCGGCGATGTGAGTGTGTGTTCGGAGGCCATATCAGTGTGTCCCACCTGCTTCCTCGTCCTGGTCCATGCCGATGGGCCCGGCCTGAGGCGTCTCCCCGTTCTTCAGACAGTTGTGGATGTAGGTGGCCTTCCAGCGCGCGTACTTCCTGTGCTGGATGTTCTGGGGCAGAGGGAACGAGGACGCATTAATCATCTTGTGAGGTGGTTTAAGGCGAGAAAGGGTATTAAATGTGAGTTGTAGTTGGTGAAAGGTAACAGGCGGGACGACATTTTAGTGTTGAGGCCAAAGCGGGAACCAGCCGTGACGTCGCCACGTCGCTTTGTGAACGTTATGAATCCTCCAGTTCAGATTCTGTCCGTCACCATCTCTGCTAGTTCGGAGCGGTTTGGAGCAGGAAGTGACCATATTTGGACGAGCTGGGGGAGGAGCCAGCGGTGGATCTGACTGATCTGATTGGAAACCTGACGATACTACGTCCCGCCCACCGATATCTGTAACCTGACTGCACCACAGGCCTGTCAATCAAACAGACACAGCCCCAGAAACAGGTCTTTTTTAAAAATCTTATTTCTTAATTAATGAGGGATTATTGTCGACGGCGTTACGTAGCGTCGTGCCAACCGACTCAATTCAGCTCAGCTGGAGGCGGCTGAAAATCTCTTTTTACTGCCTGAAACTCAATCAGTGCCGTCCGCCTGTCTGCGGAGGACTCACCACCGGCAACTCTGAGGACTCATTGTCTGACAGCAGTGTGTGTGTGTGTGTGTCTGTGCTCAGTGCAGCAGCGAACTGTATGAATATAAGTGTCCTGTTGATGTTTTAACGACTCCTGGGTGACACCGTGCAGAGAAAGACCTGCTGTGTGTCGCACAGTCACATGGAGACGGATGTGTGTGTGTGTGTGTACGAAAAAGTGTCACAACCTCCAACTTGACACATTACCTGCTGCTCGCCACATTTAGTCATCAAAACATATGACTAATATCTCTGCTTCGTGTTTGTGCTGTAGATGTAACTCCGTGTATGCAGCGCTGCACACGGAGCAGAAACATCATCACCGAGTTCAACATGTAACAGACTGAATATGTGGAGGCTTTTAGCAGCACACGGTCGATCTGATGTCTCCCTCTATTATGTATTCATGTCAGCTGTTTTATGACTCTAATTGAAGTCATTTATTGGCCGTTAATCAAAATGCAAACACCCTGTACAACATGACCACCGACAGATCCGTTATCTTACCTCCTCTGACAGCTCCCCGAACACAGACAGGACGTCCACCAGCAGACTGGCTGTGTAGAAAGACTTAATCATGTTCCTGCAGGACGCAGAGAAGGATGATGGGAGATACGAAGGAGGAAGAGGTGAGGGGGGGGGGGATGAAGAGGCAGGAAGGAAGGTGTTAAAGTTTTCTCACAAAGTGTTTATGTTTTATTAGAAAAAATATCATATCAACTGTAAAATATACCAAACAAGCTGAATGTGGAGCTGTTTTCAGTCAGTATTAACATATAATAGACGTTATGTAGTTGGTTGGATGCATCCTGAGTGAGTCTTCCTATTTTAGTCTGTATTTCTTTACATCTCGTCAGATTGGTGTCATTAAAAGAAGCTACGAAGCAAATTTACGGTCATTTGTTGACTTTTACTTGGGGTTTCTGTTTTGTTTTGTCCTCTTGAATGTTGATAATACATTTAAAAAAAACAGTCCCACATCATATTAAATCTTAAATATTTCATTGGTTTAGCTCCTGGTCGTAGTTAAATGTTGGTGTTAGAGGAGGTCGCGGTTCTCTGGTTTCAAAACAGACAAATAAAATAGCCACAGCCTAGATTTACCGGCACTCGGTTTGGGGTGATTTCCCAACATCTCACACACACACACACACACACACACACACACACACACACACACACACACACACACACACACACACACACACACACACACACACACACACACACACACACACACACAGAGTTAAGGTAGGGGAAATAAATGGTCTCCTTGTAAAGCAGCAGTCTTTAACAAGTCGGAGGACGTTTCTTATTCGACCCAAAAACATTCACGCCTGCACCTTGACATGCGTGTCATGAGTGTATTTCTGCCTTCTGTATATGTACCTACATGCCTGTTTTTATTTGTGTTCCCTGTGTGTGTGTGTGTGTGTGTGTGTGTGTGTGTGTGTGTGTGTGTGTGTGTGTGTGTGTGTGTGTGTGTGTGTGTGTGTGTGTGTGTGTGTGCCCATGGATGACATAACACACAGCTCAGGCCTGCGTCTTGTTAGCGGCCGACCGCTGCTTCTTGTAAAACCTCCAGGCTGTTTGTGTTCCCCCTCCTGGCGGAAACAGAAATATTAACCAACCGTACCCCGAGATAGAGCGAGCTTCTGAGCGCTTATTTACACCACCCGCTAACTGTCTGCCTGCATCCATTCATCCTCCACCAGCTGCTCACACTGACGGACTGTTTATCTCGCAGAAAGTTTAATGTGTCGTTCGCAGAGATCACGACTAAAACATGAGTCCAGCTGTTCCTCCTGTTTTTATTAATGCAGTCGAGTGACATGCTGATTCTCTGGCATCTATTCCTGATTAGTTTCAATGTCTTCTTGAATCTTCTTTTCTAATGAATGAGGGATTATTTTCAGATGGACCTCCAGAAAACTAAGAAGAAGGAGTGACTTTAGCTAACAACACCGAGATAACTGATGGACACATTTTATTCACTTTGGATTTGATGAGAGAAGTTGAATGGGAGTCTATGGAGCCGGAGGCTTTTTGGAGCCGACCTCTAGTGGCACTCGCTGGTATTGCAGCTGAAGACACTTCTGGATCAGAACCATTTTACAGACCTGAAGCTACGAACACTTTATATCCACTTGGCTGTGAAAACGTCCCGAGACAGATACAGAACGGTGAGTTTTGTTTCCCGTTTCACTCCAAATGTTTTTACTCAACTAAAAAGCACAAACACAAACTTCTGCTTTTTACTTTTGTTAGGTTAGGTAGGTAGGTTAGGTTAGGTAGGTAGGTTAGGTTAGGTAGTTACTTTATTAATCCCCAAGGGGAAATTTTTTTCGCTACAGCAGCATACAGGAAGCAATAAGATAATAATAGAATAATAGAAAGCAATAAAATCTTTCGACATCTTTCGGTGTCGGGTTTTAATAACGGGCAATTTTTTTAATCAGGATTTGTTCTTTGAAATCTAAATACATAAAGAAAATAACGTTTTTTTTTTTTTTTTTGCCAGCAGTTTGTCAAAACAAAAGGTCCTGAGAGCGTCACGGATGAAGAGAAGTGAGAATGTATCTAATCACATGACAGACATAAAAGCCTTTGTGATTTATTTCCCAGATGTTTCCTTTAAAACTCCATATGTCTCTTTCCAGATGTGAAGAGGAATGAAAGGAATGAGCTGCAGAGAAAAATGTCGGGTTCATAAATCAGACGCTGAAATCCTTTAATGCTACTCGTCCTGTTTCATCCAGACCGATTGTTCTGATCATCTGTCAGAGTTTCTGATGGATTTATGGACGAGTGTGTACACACACACACACACACACACACACACACACACACACACACACACACACACACACACACACACACACACACACACACACACACACACACACACACACACACACACAACAACAACAACAGACTGAGGGTATTTCCCAACCAAAATACGCGGCAACTTTAAAGATGAAGCCAAACAGACTGGGACAGGACCGGTTGAACAGACTGGGACAGGACCGGTTGGTCAGACTGGGACAGGACCGGTTGAACAGACTGGGACAGGACCGTTTGGTCAGACTGGGACAGGACCGGTTGAACAGACTGGGACAGGACCGTTTGGTCAGACTGGGACAGGACCGGTTGTTCAGACT
The DNA here is from genome assembly GCF_029030835.1 of Brachyistius frenatus. Taxonomy (NCBI): domain Eukaryota; kingdom Metazoa; phylum Chordata; class Actinopteri; family Embiotocidae; genus Brachyistius; species Brachyistius frenatus. The sequence goes on from NW_027210919.1 coordinate 206,568, forward strand.
GTAAAGTCCTCTGAGACACATTGGCCTTTGTAAATAAAGTCTCTTCGACTTGCCCTCAGAGATTTGAGAAGAATGTTTCAGTTCCCTCGATGATGATGATGATGATGATGATGACGTTGTTGGAAAGTCTGTTGGTGAGTTAAACTTGGTTATACCAAAATAATTCCGTTTCCAAAATTCAACAAGACTGTAAGAGACAAAAGGTTTATACGATATGATAATAGTAGAACTGGGGTTTGTTTTCAGAGCAGTATTTAGAGAGAAGATTCTTCATCACTTCACTTCTGAACTTCAATTTGCCTTTTTGAAGAAGTTTAAAAACTTGTTGGAGGTTTGGTTCTGATGATTTTGTTCCACCGGTCTACAGTATTTATCAGAACTTTGTTGAAAACGATCTTCGTGGTTAAATGACGGTAATTTGAAACAGTAGATGATAAATACTTCTGATGGGCCGTAAAAAGCACAACAACACGGTTCAGACTGACGACTAACGAGTCGCACACATGAACTACACGCAAGGGCACGCATGTTAACACGCTGCCTCGTGGACACATGTGGTCAGAAGTAAAGGGGCCATATATGAGTCATCGGCCTGTTGCTAGGAGACATATAGGTTGAAAGGATATGAAACAGAAAGTCCCCCAATAACACGCTGTGTGTGTGTGTGTGTGTGTGTGTGTGGGGCTGAAAGCTAGCACAGTAAAATGCAGCCAGATGTGTCGTTCACTGGCAATTTGATCACTCTGGTGAGAGTGAACGAGGTGCAATCAAACAGTTCAGAGTGTTCCTGAATGCAGCGCAGCGATGCACACGCAGCAGCAGGAAGCAGCAACCTTCATGAGGAAGTATTCAGAGTGTTGTCTCTTGATCTCTTTGACACAAAAGAAACCGCAGCCCTGATTCTGTAATGGAAATCACTGCACGGGCTCAGGAACACTTCTGTGCCGTTAGTGGACGTGTTGAAAATGTTCTGTTGCCCAAAAATCTGCTGTTTCTCTGCTCCAGTTTCAGGTTTCCATGGTGACATCACAGATGTTCACGTACCAGCGGTCACGTTAACATGAGGAACTTCATGTTGATGAAGAGACAACACTCTAAATACTTCCTGATGAAGATCGCTGCTTCCTGCTGCATCGCTGCGCTGCGTTCAGGAGAAAAGAGCGTCTCTCACTTGTGGAATCGGCCTCCTCGGTCCTCGTTGTCGGCGTACAGGAACATTTTTAAGGCGTAGTTTTCAATGTGGGCGTTTCCAACCACCTCCTGACTGATGGAGTCGTTGTCACCTAGCTCCTTCTTCATCTGCAACGCACGACAAACATCATCATCATCATCATCACAACAGAAAGGCGTGAAGAAGAAGAGTCTACGTTCAGAAAACACTGGGTGACGTTGTGAAACGGTCAAGTAAAGCTGGTGCTTCGAAAACTCTACTTTCAGTTCGTTGTTTGAAAAATAAATATTCTTAGCCGTGTTCAAACAGTTTATCTGAAGCGGCCGCGTCCTCCCCTCGGGGGGCGCCGTCGAGCGTGACGCCCGATTCCGCTCACCGCAGCATTTCCTCCACCTGTAATTCCTCCGTTACCGTGTCCAGCAGAGCTTCAGGTTTCCTGTAAAAGCACTGAAAGCAAACGGGCCGGTTCCCTCCAGCAGGTGGACCCTGACCGGCCTGAATAGACACACTGTTCGCTGACGGTGTGTGTGTGTGTGTGTGTGTGTGTGTGTGTGTGTGTGTGTGTGTGTGTGTGTGTGTGTGTGTGTGTGTGTGAATGTTAAACCAGCGAGCGGAGTGCAGGATGGAAGCAGGACGACTGCTCAGGGAATATAAAGAATGTGGGATCAGAAGAAGCTCAGTGAAACCAACACTGAGCCTCAGAGGTTTCTGGTCCACTTAAAGTAAATGTTGAAAGTGTAAAACCTGCCTCACATTAAGAGAAAACAAGTCACAGGTGTGTCCTTGAATAGCGGATTATATCGCTTTATTTAAACTTAATCTGCATCAAGAACTAGTGGAGCCGGTCCAAACCAACCGACGTTGATCCAAAGTAAATGAAGAGCCCGGAGGCCTGAGGAGGACTTCCTTATTCAGCATGGTCCAGATTTCATGCTACAAATGCATCAACCTCGTCTGTTCTGTGACGTTTCTCCGGACATTTGCAGCATCAAGGGGGCTGAAAAGGGAAGTGGCTGAAAGTGTAATACCACCGAGGGCCACCAGGGGCTGTCTCCAATAGACTCCCATTCAAAAAGCATTAAGTTCTCTCCTGAAATACAAAGTCAGTGAATGTTTCCCATCATCGTGGTGTCGTTGGATAGACTCCTTCTGATCACAGTTTCCTTCTGGAAATAATTTCATTGCTTTTGTATTTGATGAGAGAAGTTGAATGGGATTATTTCCAGGTTGAAACTACGACAGAAATGTTTAGCTTGTTTTCTGGGCTTCCGTCGGAGGGCTGACGTGTTCGTTCGATTCCTGCTGGTGAAGCCAAAGAAAACAAACATGAAATATTCATCACAGCGAGTCACAACGCTTCTCGCCACATCGGAGAAACCGTATATGTTTTCATAAACTGATAATCGATATGACGAAGAGGAACCAGCAGCAGGGAGCCGCTCCGACTGAATGATGAACATCACGACGTCGTCACAGCCGCAGGATTAAAGTCCCGCCGAGGAAAATGCAGAAGAAGCTAAAAAACGGACTCTTAACACAGACGTTCACAAATTCACTGAAAAAGTCATTTAAAAGACGTACAAAAAAAAATCTGCGTTTCCTCAGACTATTTTTAGCGTGGAACCTCTTTAGCGTGGAACCTCGGCAGCAGCAGACCAACCTCTAAATTTAGCAACGTCTGACTGGTGGCGCTGAGATTTCCCACCCTGCAGCATCTGAAACTGATTTCTACACCGGCGATTTTTCCACCGGCCCTGAAGAGAGCGGAGCCGACGATGACAGCGGAAAGTAGGATTAATGAGTCCGACGTGTGTTTGGACGTGAGGAGGCGGGTCATCGGGGACTCATGAATCACAGCTGCAGTTCATAACGGAAACCTGCGAGGTGTCCTGATGATTCTGGAAGATGCATCAAACAAATCAAATCAGTCTCCGTCATTATTGAATCAATCATCAGGTTTGTCTGTCAGGTGAGTGCAGGTTTAGTTTATTGAGCCAAACATCATCGTCGGTTTGTGAACGTTATGAATCCTCTAGTTCAGATTCTGTCCATCACCATCTTACTAGTTCGGAGCGGTTCGGAGCAGGAAGTGACCATATTTGGACGAGCTGGGGGAGGAGCCAGCGGTGGATCAAAAATATATGTATTTAAATAAAAACTATTTAATTTAAATGTGATTTACTCCAGAAACACACAAACAAGTTCAAACACACACACACACACACACACACACACACACACACACACACACACACACACACACACACACACACACACACACACATCAGGCATCACAGCAGCGGATGTGTGTCCTGTTGGGAGAGGAGTGTGTGTAATGAAGATCCTCGGAGCCTCTGTAAACCAGCAGCTATGTGTGTGTGTGTGTGTGTGTGTGTGTGTGTGTGTGTGTGTGTGTGTGTGTGTGTGTGTGTGTGTGTGTGTGTGTGTGTGTGTGTGTGTGTGTGTGTGTGTGTGTGTGTGTGTGTGTGTGTGTGTGTGTGTGTGTGTGTCCACTGCTTCCTTTAATTGGCTCTGAGTGATCAGTAAAAGGACTCCAGCATCGTTGACTCCTGACGTTCATATTCAGGTCCGACGGTGGAAATCAGCAACGACTAAATCCCATCGGTCTGAGTTTGTGTCGTCTGATCCGAACTCGTCTCCTGATAAAAGCCTCATTTGTTTTTAACCCCCGCTGGGACCTTCCTCTGGTGTCACCCCCCCTCCCCCTCCTCCTCCTTCTAATTATCATCATAACAACAACCAGAGGATCTAATTAGTCTGGCCCCTAAACGTGAGCCAGAGGAGAGCGCAGAGCTTCACCCCGACAGACCGTTGGATACTTTCCTCCCTAAACGGTCGCCATCTTGCAGATGAAAGGGGGCGGGGCCAATGACGTAGATCATTTTCAAACTAAGGTGCCTGAGGAAGCTGCAACACAAAAACCAACTCGGGGCAAAGCGTGAAATAGACACACCGGTCCACTACAGCAAAAAAAAAAACCTGAAATAGCGCGCGGCCTCTCTAGGTGTGGAAGCAACGTGTTTTGAAAGCGGGAAACTGACACGCAAGGAAACGTCACGATTTAAAACTCCTGCGCAAGGAAGAGCTCTTTTTTGGGGGAGGGAGAGGAGAGGGGCTGGTTTGATGGTCTAGAAAAATGTAGGATTGCATCATTTAGTGTGCTTATTTGTGTGTGTACGTGTGTGTGGCTGTTTGAAATAAATGTCGTGTTTCTTTAGAAGTGGGTCGGACTCACCGACTCCAGCTGGTCCATCAGTTTCACCAGGAACTTTCGGCACTCCGGCGTTTTACTGTCCAGCTTCATGCCGGTCTGCATGGCGAAGAGCCGACCTGCAGGAGGAGGAACATGAAAGCTGAGCGGCAGCTAAGACATCTTTTTTACTGCTCAGTAACACACACACACACAGTCCTCATGAATCTTTCACAGCTCCTCCACCAGCCGAGGATGTTTTCCTCTCATCCACCTGAACCGGGACAGGTCTGATCGGAGCGCCCGGGTTCTCCGTCAGAACTCCTGACTCCCAGCATCCCTCGACTGTCAATTAGTTCAGTTCACGTCTTCACGATGATGCAACGGCTTCAGCCTGTGAGCTGGACGACCTGAGCAGCATCTGTCTGTCTGTCCGTCTGTCTCACCCACCGTCCAACTCACTGATTTTTACAGGATTGGCTGCAGTTTGGAGAATAAAACAAGAAATCTAAAACGCGACCGACTGACTGACGTATTTAGTTATTAACGGTACTTAATCATTTTTACACTTCTGAATTAGACACCTGATGTTTTCCTGATCGTTATCAACCGACAGGTTTGTGACTCTGGAGAGAGAAAGGGGAAGCTGTCCTCTCCTGAAAAGACCTGAATGTTGTCTTTTATTTGGTGTCTAAAACAACTGCATGTTCAGATATTTATTTTTATTTTTTTAAATGGAGAAACTTTCGGGTGAAGTGTTGCATCATGGGATGTTTGTAGCCTCAGCGTCAGCGAGGTAGTTCACCTCGGAGGTGTTTAAACATGCGGAGTCACACAAACTCATCGACAGGCAGCTCTCGTCCTCTGAGAGGTTAAATTCGTGTTTTTATGAATGGAGTCTGGTGGCTGCGGACGCAGCGTACCGACCTCGCTCATCTCCACCTCTAACAGACTGTACCTTTAAAGGAGAGCACGGCAGAAAGGCTGCAGAGCAAACCAACACTAGAGGAGTCATCCCGCAGCCACAACCTGTGTGTGTGTGCGTGTGTGTGGTGTGGTGTGTGTGGTGTGTGGTGTGTGGTGTGTGTGTGTGGTGTGTGTGTGTGTGTGTGTGTGTGGTGTGTGGTGTGTGTGTGTGTGTGTGTGTAGCAGTCAGTGAGGTTCATCTTCCTCCCTGCAGTCCCGAGGACACTCAAGGCGATTATCAGCCGACAGATTAGATTTCCTCAACACTTGTTACTGCAGCAAAGGCAGGAATGAAGATGCTACCGTGTGCGATGTTGTGCAATGAAATCAAGCTCTTTCTTTTTTTTTTAATACAGCATGAACCTTGAAAAAAACAACAACTTGAAAAAGCACATTTTTAATAAGAAAGGTGATTATTTAGGTCATAAAATTTCAGTATTCATATTAAAAGTCATTTATCAAACACAAATCACAAACATATTCCGCCTGCAGCTCATTCGATGTTTTATGTCTTTGTGTTTTTTATATTTTAGGTTTTGTTTTTTTACACAGAAAACATCTGTAATGCAACAACCTCCTGTAAAGAGTCAGAGCCCCCCCCCCCCCCCCCCCCTCTCCTGCACAGCATCAGCACAACAACTTCACAGAGACAGAGCTGCTGCAGTAGGAGTCTCTGCCGAGGGGACACTCAGTGTTTCCAGACAGACACATGAAGACAGACAGACAGACGCCAAAGGACAAAGACGGCTGTTGTTCCTGGAGTTCACCGACGAAGCAGCGACACCGACTGTCCTCCACTCATGTACACCCCCTACTGGTGGGTTTTAAAAGGTGCAGCTGTTGTTTGTTTGGATGAATTATTCGTTTTTTATTTTTTATTTTAGTACAACTGAACGGTTTAATGGCACAACATACAACTAGCTGTAGCCACAGACTGTTTCTAAAAGTGTTTGTAGCTTCAGGTCTGTAAAATGGTTCTGATCCAGAAGTGTCTTCAGCTGCAATACCAGCGAGTGCCACTAGAGGTCGGCTCCAAAAAGCCTCCGGCTCCATAGACTCCCATTCAACTTCTCTCATCAAATCCAAAGTGAATAAAATGTGTCCATCAGTTATCTCGGTGTTGTTAGCTAAAGTCACTCCTTCTTCTTAGTTTTCTGGAGGTCCATCTGAAAATAATCCCTCATTCATTAGAAAAGAAGATTCAAGAAGACCTGTTTTTGGGGGCGTGTCTGTTTGATTGACAGGCCTGTGGTGCAGTCAGGTTACAGCTATCGGTGGGCGGGACGTAGTATCGTCAGGTTTCCAATATGATCGGTCAGATCCACTGCTGGCTCCTCCCCCAGCTCATCCAAATATGGTCACTTCCTGCTCCAAACTGCTCCGAACTAGCAAAGATGTTGACGGACAGAATCTGAACTGGAGGATTCTCGTTTCGACCTCACAATAAAAATGCCATAACCTCCGATCACACACCTCTACTCGCAATATTGTCATCTTTTTTTCTCTCAATAACAACCTTCATGAGGAAGTATTTTAAGATCAACATCAGCACCTGCTCTGTTATTTGTGAACATTTGCGATGTCACCGTGGACCTGCCGTTATTTACCGGTCGGGTCTCTTTTCTGCACATAATCAGTTTAAATGGTTTTTTTGTTTTTTTTTATTGCCAGTGTTTTTCCTTTTTTCACATGATCATCATCATCATTATTATCATCATCATCATGATGATCATCATCATCATCATCATCATCACTCTGAAGCGCTGAGCTGCAGATGAAGGACTGACGCTGCTCACAGACGCTGGTGATGAAGGATACAACGGAGTGAACTCTTCCACACTGGAAGCTGTTGCATGAAACACTCTGTTCAGGATGCTGTTGTTGTTGTTGTTGTTGTTTTTTTATCCCAATTGAGTTGGCACAACAGATAAACTCATCCTCCTGCCCACAAAAACGGCCATTTTCAACCACAAAGGAAGACAAACACCTGATTTGTCGCCCGTTTTACTTCCCGACCGTGTGAATATGCGTCCACCACTCGGCCACCGCCCGCCGGTCTACCATGACCGCGCATTCATTGGGGTTGCGCAACACACGCCAGGAGCTCGTCAACAGCGATCAACAGGAGTCAGAACAGCGTCGTGCGTTCGCAGCGGCGAGTCTCCGTGACGGAAAAAATAGCAGCGACAGAATCAACAGGACTGTACAGGGAGCTGGCGGGACGCCACGGCTCTCTGCCACAGGAATGACAAGGACGTTGTTATGGAGGACGGCAGCTGTGACGGGGAAATATGTTCAGATTTTAAAAAAAGAGGAGAGGCCGACGGGGGTTAAATTACTGCCAGAGATTCTACAGTAGAAGCTGTAACGAGAGGTTTTTATTCAACCTGCACCTCTCAAAACCAGGAAAACACAAACACAAGGCTGCAAAACAGCAGAAGAGAAGCAGACAGTTTAAGGTGGAAACTACAGACTGGATGTAAAACTACAGACTGGATATCAAACCACAGACTGGATGTAAAACTACAGACTGGATATTAAACCACAGACTGGATGTAAAACTACAGACTGGATATTAAACTACAGACTGGATGTTAAACTACAGACTGGATATAAAACTACAGACCGGATATTAAACTACAGACTGAATCTAAAACTACAGACCGGATAGTAAACCACAGACTGGATGTAAAACTACAGACTGGATATTAAACCACAGGCTGGATATTAAACTACAGACTGGTTATAAAACTACAGACTGGATATCAAACCACAGACTGGATGTAAAACTACAGACTGGATATTAAACCACAGACTGGATGTAAAACTACAGACTGGATATTAAACTACAGACTGGATGTAAAACTACAGACTGGATATTAAACCACAGACTGGATCTAAAACCACAGACTGGATCTAAAACTACAGACTGGATATTAAACCACAGACTGGATGTAAAACTACAGACTGGATATTAAACCACAGACTGGATATTAAACCACAGACTGGATCTAAAACTACAGACTGGATATTAAACCACAGACTGGATGTAAAACTACAGACTGGATATTAAACCACAGGCTGG